>NC_140962.1:136268169-136305669 GCF_056783735.1 Eptatretus burgeri | reverse complement strand
TGGGTTATAAAAAATAAACCGCCTCCATCGTTTCGGCTCATTCTACGTTGGCGGGACTGTTCAAGTCCCATGGACGTCACAATATATATATATATATATATATATATATATATATATATATATATATATATATATATATATATATATATATATATATATATATATATATATATATATAGAGATATATATATTGTTGTGGTTACCAGATTCGCAAACCACCATTCAGGTCCCTTAGGTGAGGTATCTCGGTAAGTGCATGTGTAGTTAGGCCCAAACCCGTTGTCTAGTGGGAATACATGTCATTTATACGTGCTGCGACTCTTCAGGATAGCCGTTTTTCTTTTACTATCTTTATTTTGGACCAACCGCCATGATCACAACCACAACATCAACCACCAACCACAACGCCGCTTCACCACAACCGCCACGACCTTCCCGTCACACCTCGCAACCGTAGCATCGCCACCGTTCTTGCCCCGCTGTGGGTACCGGTGTTGGACTCGTGCAGGGCGCACGTTGAACAGCGTGTACAAAATCACGGATTTTGTGCTTCAAAAACGGATCAAAAACGACACACGCCCACTTTTTGCCGTCCAATCGGTGAGCGAGGGGCGAATTGGCCCCGCCCCCAGGGCGATCGATATATGCAAATTTGTGGATCAAAAAGCCTTCACGCCCACTTTTTCTCGGGCCAATGGGGAGCGAGGTGAAAGGTCAAAGGGAGGGGGTCAAAGGCGAAGTTACGGGGGGATAAAAGGACGGTGTTCGTCAGTCAGCAAGAAGGAGTCAGCAGGACGAGAACGAGAACGAGAACGAGAACGAGAACGAGAACGAGAAGGAGAAGGAGAACGAGAACGAGAACGAGAAGGAGTCGGAACGGAGGGGACGAGTGTGGAAGTCTGGAGCCCGAAGCCTGCAGTGGCTGGAGAAGCTGAAGAGAGTCGGACGAGGGAGGGGGTGCTCGCGTCGGTGCCAGGAGCTGCACGCCCGAGGGAGGCCGGCAGCGCGACCTGGCCGAGGTGGAGACGCACACCAGGGATAATAAAGATCCTCTATACCCCGAGCATCAGCAACCCCCTCCTGTTTCCCCCCGCGCTGAGATAGTGCGACCAAGGGGGCCCCGTTCCCACCCCCTGCCAGGCACTGTCCACGAGGCCCGCGGGTTGCGGGGCCATCGCCGCTCCGCGTCTCATCACCAGACGGGTAGGCGCGACCCGGTCTCGGCCTCAGGCCCGCCTCATTCTTGGGGATATTTCTTTTCCTTGGTTTTGGGTATGTGTTGTCGGCGCCGTCTGTGAAGTAGAATTGTATAAGTGTTGCCGTGTGCTCGGTAGTCGGTATTAGCTCTGCACTGTGTTTTCACTTTTATGTTTGCTTTTTGTGTAAATGGAATTGTGTTTTCTTTTTTTTGTGTGCATTTGGTGGAATTGTATTTGTGTGCTTCCCGTGTGCCGCGAATAAATGTGCTTTATTGTTGAACTGTTCTCCCGCTTCGCTTCGTCTTTTCCTCCATTGAATCCCCATCTTGCTTCACGTAAAGGGTTGGTAGTGGGCTGAATACGCCCGATAATTAATCGAACCGTCGAGGTCGACGATAACACCGCTCGGTTATTCTGATAGTACGGAACGGGTCGCTTAAGTGGCCCTTGTCCGAAGTCGACCTGCGGCGAGGTGCGATCGCCCGGTCTACCCTCCGCGTGGGTACTTAGGTAGGTCGAATTTGGCGAGCAACCCTATCCCACGCGGGGGCTGATTGGCTCGATCGCGGTGAGACCGAAAGGTCCACCCGTGACTGGTTCCCGGCGTTAGTCCGAGAGGGTCACGACTGGATTGTCCGTCCGGTGGGCGACGTGCCGCGATTCGAGTTACGTGGCCGTCGCACGCCGGCGGGCGCGAAAACCGCAACACTGGTGTCAGGAGTGGGATACAAATTCATCGCCCTCCTCGCGGCACTGGTATTGGAGAGCGGGACAACAGGCTCTCCTGTCTCCAGCGAAATTCACGGGAATCGGTCCAGGGGTGAGAGAAGCGACCTCCGATTCCCTCCAAATTACGAGCGAGCAAATTAACCCTTCACGAGAAGCAAGATGGCGTCTCAAGGCGAGCGGGAGCCGGGGGTATTAGAAATGTATATGTGTAGTAATGTAGAATCCATGGCACAGGATGGAATCCCCGAGCAGGAAATGTTGATTGTGCAGGAACACGGACTCGCCCAACTGAACCCAGAACCTGAGGTGGGTGCGGCAGCGGCCGCGGTGTATGACACCTCCCCCCCCCCTCTCCACCAAAACCCTTCCCCGACCCCTGCCGAAACGGCTCACCCAAGCGCACCCGACATGACCCAGCTATACACCATGCTGGCAAAAATGTATGCGGAAACGACAGCGAAGATGATTGCGAACATGAACAAGCAAATGGACGAAGTAAAAACGAAGATGGATGCGAATATGAAAAACGAAATGAAAGGCATGAACGAACAAATGAACGAAAAGATGGATACAAATACAAATGAAGTGAAAACGACGATGGATGCGAATACACAGCAAATGAGGGAAGAGATGAAAAAGTTCCGGGGTGAGACGCAGAACATGGGCCGATGCCTGCAGGCGGGCATGAAGGCCGTGACAAAGGAAATAATAGGTGAAACAAGGGAGGTAAAGGGTGAAGAGTTGGGAGAGACACGGGAGATAGAAAAAATAGAGGAAAGACTACACGAGGAAGACGGGGTAAGTGACGCGCACACACACACGGAGGTAGTGGAGGATAATGGGGGTGAGCTCGCGGAGCGTGCAGGGACCCGGTGCGAGCACCTGGATGGCCTCCTCCAGGAACGAGGGGAGGGAGTATGCCCCCTTGAGGCGAGTCACGACCAGGTGAGTTCGGTCGTGCTTTGCGAGGTTGAGAGGATGGGTGCTGTGGACAGGTGCTTGGAAAGCTTGGGGGTATAGAGGCCCCGGAGACTCGTGTGGGGACACGAATCCCCAGTGTGGTTGTCCCTGTGTGTGTGGTGCAAGGTGTGAGTGCGGCCCCGTGTGTGGAAGCGACCCCGTGTGTGAGTGGTGTAGTGGCGATGGTGCCAGGGTACGTGCTTCCCAGCACGCCGTGTGTGGATGAGGCACCGTGTGTGAGTGTCGCTGTGTGTGTGAATGAGGCACCGCGGGTGAGTGCCCTCGCGTGTGTGAGTGAGGCACGGTGTGTGGATGAGGCACGGAGTGTGAGTGAGGCACCGCGGGTTAGTGCCCCCGCGTGTGTGGGTGAGGCACCGTGTGTGGAAGAGACCGCGTGTGTGAGTGTCGCCGTGTGTATGAGTGAGGTACCGCGGGTTAGTGCCCCCGCGTGTGTGGGTGAGGCACCGTGTGTGGAAGAGGCCGTGTGTGTGAGTGAAACGGCCAGTGTGAGTGAGGCACCGCGGGTTAGTGCCCCCGCGTGTATGAGTGAGGCACGGTGTGTGGATGAGGCACCGCAGGTGAGTGCCCCCGCGTGTGTGGGTGAGGCACGGAGTGCGAGTGAGGCACCGCGGGTGAGTGCCCCCGCACGCGTGAGTGAACGGCCGTGTGCAAGGTCGTTGTGTGCAAGGGAGACCGTGTGTGTGAGAGAGCGGTATGTGAGGGAGATGTCGGTTGGCATGCGGGAGCACGCAGCCGCGTCTCCCGGTGTGAATGTGATGGAGTGGACTGTGTGCGTCGTGACACGCAGGTATGCGTGTGTGGAATGGAGACGGAGACGGCGACAGAGGAGAGAAAGCCGAGTAGCGGCTGTAGTTGTTTCGGGGACCGTGCCGGGTTCACCCAGCAGTGAGCACGCGGTCCGTGCTGTGCAACGCACGAGACCACCACGTGCTCGCTTGCGAGAGTGAAGTCCCGGTCCGGAAACGCACGCGGTGGATTTGCCGATCCCGCGGACGGACAAAGTTTAGGCAGGACTACGGATTTGGACCGGACGGGTTCTCCACGCGATCGTGTGTGTTAAGCTCCAACGGGCAAAGCACATGTGTTCGCGTGGGGAACCCCTCGAGACGTGGGGCTTGTGTTTTTTATGCGCACGGTGACGTCATGGCTGCACGTGTGGTTGGAATCCGGCAGGAGGGGTATCTCTGCCGGATGGTACCGTCCAAGGAGGGACGAGGTACACGTGCAGCTGCATGACGTCACGGGCAGGTGCAAAGTGCGCGAGTTGCCGCGCAGGTGCTGCGCATGGGAAAAAAAAAAACAAAAAAACAAGCCTCACTTTCGGGTGTACAGGATTCCTGGGCAAGGGGTGAAAGACCCCCCTTACCTGGGCACAGGATGGAAACTAGTTAGGGGGAAGGGTTAGCTTAGTTAGACCGACTTCATGGGGCAGGGGTAAGTCCTCATGGGGTCCGTGGAATGGATTAGTTAGAGAGATTGTAGCCAGATTTAGGTTGGGAAATAAAATGATTGATTTGGAGACAGTGACAGACAGTGAATGTGTAGAGGGGACGTAGTTTAGCTACGTAGTGTTAAAAGGAACGTGCTACTAGTTTAAGGGACGACGTGGGAGCACGAGTTAGTTAGGGGAAGTAGTTAGAAGGATGGCAGAGTTCAGCGGTGTGTGTGTTGAAGAGTTGTGAGGTGAGTACATGATGAGTGAGTGAGGCCAGCGGGTCTGTGTGTGTGGAGTGAATGGGGAATGCATGGTGCGATGAGTGATTGGGGGGAGGAGTGACTCCCGCCCAAGGGACCCCGGGGTCAGTGTAGAGTGAGTTAGCTGGGTTAGTCAAATTGAAAAATGGAGGTCGTTTTGCTGTTGGTGGGAATGTAGGCTCGAAACCCATTTGGAGGGGTGCAGGAGCCCTGTTGACGGGCTTGGGAGCGTGGCTGCGAAAGGTGAGTATCGCTGAGTGGGTACCCCGGGCACCAGGCTAGTCGGCCGCGGTAGGCCAAGGGCCCATGGGGGGCCGGGATAGAGTAGTGGGCACGGGTGCGCCTGCTTGGTGCGGGGGCCTGGGGCGCCATTAGCCGCGTGGGCAGTGTTGTGGGCACGGGTGACCCTCGGAAAGGGGCCCGGGAGGCCGGCCTGCCACGTGTGCGTTTCAGGGGAGGTGCCATGGGGGGCACTCCCCGGTATTAGGGAGCTGGTAGGCTCGGAGGCAGTGTAGTGCCCGGGGGTGCCATAGCGGGAGAATCGGCAGAGGGTCGTGCCTGCCAAAGGGAGCCACGTGTCCCAGCCAGGAGACCGTGTGAGGGCACGGAGAGAAAATTGGGGGGCGAGGCCCGAAATTGTGAGGACACCAACACAGGCGACGGGAATCTGGGTTGTTAGAACCAATACTTTAAGCGAGAGGCGCTTGTTGAAAGCCCCGGGGTAGTTTAGCAGTTAAATGGATAGGGTAGATTAGGAGATGTACCCCTCCGCACCATCCATCCCCTCGCTGTCGTTGTGGGCCGCTGGACCCACTTTGGGTTAGATCGCCGAACTCTGGGGAGGCCATTCTGAGGCTTCGTTGGGCCTCGGCACAGGACGTTAGCTCTCCCTTGTTCCCCTCTGGGAAGGGAACGTAGGGGTTGGGAGTAGGCTAGGTGACAGAATAGGTTAGCCGAACAAGGACGATAAAGGGGGTTAGGGGACGATTTATAGTGGGGAAGTAAAAATAAAAACAACAAAAAAATAAGTTGGGGCTAAATTGGGGTTTGACAAATTAAGGGAGTGGGTATGTACAGTGACAGGCAAAGGCGATAGGTTGGGAGGGAGACAGGTAGGTAGGTCCGAGCCCGCCTTCCAAGTGGCCAGCACCACCGCACTCCCTCCACCAACCTCCATTGAACGGCAAAGGCTGGCCAACTTCATCGGCTGGCCGTGTTTTGCTTCAAGGCAGAGGCCGGCCAACTTCATCGGCAGCTGTTGTTTTGCTGCAAGGCCTGTGCCATCGGCTGGCCGTGTTTTGCTTCAAGGCCTGTGCCGGCCAGTTCATCTGCCGGCTGTGTTTGCCTGCAGCGGCCTTCTTCTGCGGGCTGTGTTTGCCTGCCACCTTTGCCATGCCATGCCCACTGCCCACGTTCACCAGCCCCGTTCAATTTTTGCTTTGCCCCCCCCTGTTCATTTCCATGTGCGCCAGGATCAAGGCAACAGTTTGCAAGCTGCGAGAACTGCCCTGTTGGCAGCTACAACACGGGCCTGCAGTGGCGGCCCGTGCACCGTGTTTGCGTCCATCCATTCATTCGTTGTGCTCATTGCGTGTGCCACTTGAGCTGGCACGGAGACTGCGTTTGTGCAGCCCATGCACCGTTGTGGTTCACTGCGTTCAGTTCAAAAGGGAAGGCCTTGGACTGCGTGTGAGCAGCCAGCCACGTTCCCTGTCACCTGCATTGTTTTGAGCCAGAGACTGCATGTGGGCAGCCTGGCTCCCTGCTAACTGCTTTCTTTTTGCAGAGTTCGATGATCCTGGGCCATGGTTTAGTGTAAAATTTGTAAGTTAAGGTTAAGATGTACTGTACATATGAGTGCGCCCCCGGCATGTATGTCTTAGCGCCGGCAATTTTATTTAAGTCGTCCGTGTGAGTGAGTTTGTTTAGGTAGTTACGCAGCCCTCAGGTTATTTATTTTGGGGACACGAATACCATGAATGTCGCACTCAGGGATCCGTAGGTAAAGTGTACTAGGGGAAAACTATACATGATGGCACACGAAAATTTGACGACTCGGGACGAGTCTGTAAAAAGGGAAGGGGGTAGTGTTGTGGTTACCAGATTCGCAAACCACCATTCAGGTCCCTTAGGTGAGGTATCTCGGTAAGTGCATGTGTAGTTAGGCCCAAACCCGTTGTCTAGTGGGAATACATGTCATTTATACGTGCTGCGACTCTTCAGGATAGCCGTTTTTCTTTTACTATCTTTATTTTGGACCAACCGCCATGATCACAACCACAACATCAACCACCAACCACAACGCCGCTTCACCACAACCGCCACGACCTTCCCGTCACACCTCGCAACCGTAGCATCGCCACCGTTCTTGCCCCGCTGTGGGTACCGGTGTTGGACTCGTGCAGGGCGCACGTTGAACAGCGTGTACAAAATCACGGATTTTGTGCTTCAAAAACGGATCAAAAACGACACACGCCCACTTTTTGCCGTCCAATCGGTGAGCGAGGGGCGAATTGGCCCCGCCCCCAGGGCGATCGATATATGCAAATTTGTGGATCAAAAAGCCTTCACGCCCACTTTTTCTCGGGCCAATGGGGAGCGAGGTGAAAGGTCAAAGGGAGGGGGTCAAAGGCGAAGTTACGGGGGGATAAAAGGACGGTGTTCGTCAGTCAGCAGGACGAGAACGAGAACGAGAAGGAGAACGAGAACGAGAAGGAGTCGGAACGGAGGGGACGAGTGTGGAAGTCTGGAGCCCGAAGCCTGCAGTGGCTGGAGAAGCTGAAGAGAGTCGGACGAGGGAGGGGGTGCTCGCGTCGGTGCCAGGAGCTGCACGCCCGAGGGAGGCCGGCAGCGCGACCTGGCCGAGGTGGAGACGCACACCAGGGATAATAAAGATCCTCTATACCCCAAGCATCAGCAACCCCCTCCTGTTTCCCCCCGCGCTGAGATAGTGCGACCAAGGGGGCCCCGTTCCCACCCCCTGCCAGGCACTGTCCACGAGGCCCGCGGGTTGCGGGGCCATCGCCGCTCCGCGTCTCATCACCAGACGGGTAGGCGCGACCCGGTCTCGGCCTCAGGCCCGCCTCATTCTTGGGGATATTTCTTTTCCTTGGTTTTGGGTATGTGTTGTCGGCGCCGTCTGTGAAGTAGAATTGTATAAGTGTTGCCGTGTGCTCGGTAGTCGGTATTAGCTCTGCACTGTGTTTTCACTTTTATGTTTGCTTTTTGTGTAAATGGAATTGTGTTTTCTTTTTTTTGTGTGCATTTGGTGGAATTGTATTTGTGTGCTTCCCGTGTGCCGCGAATAAATGTGCTTTATTGTTGAACTGTTCTCCCGCTTCGCTTCGTCTTTTCCTCCATTGAATCCCCATCTTGCTTCACGTAAAGGGTTGGTAGTGGGCTGAATACGCCCGATAATTAATCGAACCGTCGAGGTCGACGATAACACCGCTCGGTTATTCTGATAGTACGGAACGGGTCGCTTAAGTGGCCCGTGTCCGAAGTCGACCTGCGGCGAGGTGCGATCGCCCGGTCTACCCTCCGCGTGGGTACTTAGGTAGGTCGAATTTGGCGAGCAACCCTATCCCACGCGGGGGCTGATTGGCTCGATCGCGGTGAGACCGAAAGGTCCACCCGTGACTGGTTCCCGGCGTTAGTCCGAGAGGGTCACGACTGGATTGTCCGTCCGGTGGGCGACGTGCCGCGATTCGAGTTACGTGGCCGTCGCACGCCGGCGGGCGCGAAAACCGCAACTATATATATTTCTATATATATATATATATATATATATATATATATATATATATATATATATATATATATATATATATATATAGATTAAAAAAAAACTACACATAGATTTCTAATACATTTTCATTTACCTTGCACATCTTACCAACGCACCAAGTTTCAACAAAGGTATTAATATTTTCATTATTTCTGTAATAATTAAATTCTAGTTTCAAACGAGATGAAACCAGGGATTGGAAATGCAAAATCACGTTACATTGCTCAAAAGGTTTGCCTTTCACTTTGGCTTTCCTCGACAGGTAGATCGCTAATTTTGCCTCCGATAGAACATAGTTCAAAAACATTAACAACTTTTCAGTACCGGAATTGACTCTGAGGCCAAAAATTAAAAAAAAACGGAGTGAAAAGGGAACATTTACCCGATGAAACATATTGTTCAATAAAAGAAAAAGGGGGCACAATCGTACACAATCAATATATCCATGGAACAAATCTTCAGTGATGTTACAAAAGGGACAAAGCACTGATACAGCAACATCAATTCGGTTGACAAAGGTGTTTGTTGGCAGTGACCAGTGCAAGTCTCCATTGCAAGTCACCTGACCTTTTTGTTATTGGTGTGCAATACATCGATTCCCATGCAGGTTCAGAAGGGGTGGCATACGGCAAAAGCGTTTTCCATCTCAGTACTCCTACTGCAGAGGTATTTATAATAATAACAGAAAGACAAAAACGATAAATTGATTTACTATCTAGATTACTAAATAAACAGGAAGCAATACTGACTGGAGATGGAGTAACCGCAGCGAATTGGACAAGTAAGCTCGGAAGTGAAGGCTTATGGGGTGTCCATTGGACCTCCGTACTCCACTGCAACCCAAGTTTAAAGGATGTACGGATGACATCTACAAGTACTTTACCGACAGCTCTTAACGACCTGGTGCCAGTAATTTCAGCAATTTCTTTAACAGACTTCCAGTAACAATTGGATGTGTCGCAAAGATGCCAAACATTTTTGATACCAGCTGAAATGAAGTTTGTAAAAAAGCAATGGCTTTTGGGAACATTGCGAAAGAGTGGGTTGAGGAATAGAGGTTCTCCCACAAACATTTTGATGTCATACAAATCCCTCTGGCGCGTCACCACTACTGCTTGCCAAGCATTCAACAGACTCTGGTAAAACAGAGGAAGGTGAGACGTGTCAATATTTTTTGACTCAATTAGGAACAACTCAAGGCCGTAGCCGAGCAATCCAGCTTGTCTCAATATTCGTTGTGTTACGGGGCGCCAGGGCAGTTTTTCCACATTGATCGCTCGTTGTATCGACTTCAGCCGAAAGGCCATCAGACGACACTTTACGTCAATGAGCCCTTGACCACCATCAGACAAGGGGCGACAGAGTAAATCTGACCGCAACCAATGATAACCATTCCAGAAAAAAATTAACCAGTATCTGTTGAATCTCTTTAAGCAAGCTGTATGGTGGCTGTAAACAGATGAATTTGTGCCACAAGACAGAGGAAGCTAAAGTATTAATAATTAGTATACGACCTCTGAAAGACATTTGCGGAAGGAACCTTTTCCATTTGTTGAGACGTTTGGCGAAGTGATCTACCACTCCTTCCCAGTTAATAAGGGAGTACTGGTGAGGGCCAAGATAAACACCTAAGTATTTCACCCCCTCTCTCGTCCACCTTAGATCTTTCGGAAGAGACTGAGGTGGCACTAAGGGAAGCCCACCGGATGTACATTGAGCTGAGGACACCCACAGAGCTTGACTCTTTTGCCAATTACACTGCAAATGTGAAAATCCAAGAAGAGTGGTTAGATCCTGATCATTTTTAATTACTATACAGACATCATCAGCATATGCAGACACAACGATAAGGTGTTCTTCTGGTGACGGTACAAAGCCAGAAAGAGAGTTCCTAAGATTAATTAGTAATGGCTCAAGAGAAAGGCAAAACAGTAAACCTGACAATGGACAGCCTTGCCGAACACCCCTCTGAACCTGAATGGGAGAGCAGAGACCATCGTTTACCTTACAAAAGCTAGATATATTGTTGTATAACAACTTAACAAAACTAATGAACCTTTCACCCAGACCAAACTTTTGCAACACATGAAACATATAAAAGTGATCAATGCTATCAAAAGCCTTTTTGACATCAAGGAAAATCAAACCAACCCCCCCCCCCCTTCCTCCTTAAGACCACAATCAATCAAATCTCTAACTAAAAAGATGTTATCAGAGATTGATCTCCCTGGAATACAGTAGTTCTGGTCATGATGAATGAGAGTCCCGACGACAAGTTTTAGCCGATTGGCCAACAATTTGGAAAAGAGTTTGTAGTCAGAACATAATAATGAGATGGGGCGCCAGTTCTTGATTTGACGGAGATCGTCACTTTTTGGGAGAAGACAAACCACCGCTCTTCGACAGCTGAGAGGCAGTATGCCAGAAAGTAAACTTTCTTGCAGAACCAACAGTACTTCTGGATCTAAGATGTCCCAAAATACTGAAAAAAATTCCACTGTAAGTCCGTCGATTCCAGGCGCTTTCCCACGTTCAAAGCTGTTCAGAGCCATGCTGAGTTCCTCCAGGGTAAGAGGCCTTTCAAGAGCTTGATGTTGACCACAACTCAAAGAAGGAACATCATTTGTCATCTCATCAACACAATCTTTAAACACAGATTCCTTTGCAAATAAATCAGAAAAATAATTATTCACAAGTCTTCTAACATCACTTTCATTTTATTTAATAGGGCCTTGAGCATCCAACAAGGAGAAAATCTGCCTTTGGGATTTCTTAACCCCTTATAACTGGAAAAACCTTATATTTGGGGTGTCAGAAAACTTCACATTTTGGATCCTGAGTCGAACGGACATCCCCATGACTTTTTCATGAATCAATTCTCTGAGATAAGCTCTTTTTTCTAATAATAGCTGAAGCTTTCTGTCATTTTGAGCTTTTGCCAAGTCTTCCTCCAACTGCAAAATCTCAGTTTCCATGAGTGAAACAGCAATTTTATTCTTGCTCGTGGAAAAGGACTGATAACATTGACAGAAAACACGAATTTGAGTTTTCGCGTTGTCCCACGATAACTGGATAGAAGCATAGGAAGGTTTACTTTGGATAAGTTTTTTCCCAAAACCTACGAAAAGCGTCAGTAAAAAAACAATCCTCCAACAGGCCAATACGTCCAACAGGCCAATATGGTATTGAAGGTCCAATACGCACTTTTTTGCAGTAACTGAGAAGAGGATAAACCAAGCACTACCAAGTGATGATCAGAGAAAATGGAAGGAAAGATGTTACAAGACATGAGGACATTTCTAAAAGTAGAGTTAATGTACCATCTATCCAGCCTTGCAAGTGTTATTAGCCCATTAGCACAACGGCACCATGTATACTGATATGCTGTACGGTGCTGCATGCGCCAAGCATCGAGTAGACCAAGTGATGAAAAACAACAAGATATGTGTTTATGAGATTCAGGATGTGGTTCTGGTGTATTCCTATCTAAATTAGGTTCAAACATGCAATTGAAATCTCCTCCGATACAAATACAGTGATCAAAGACTAAAGTATGGAAGTAATTAGCCATATGTGTAAAAAAATCTTTACGAGCCCTGCTCTCACAAGGAGCATAGACATTAAGTAAGGTGAGGTGAAATCCTTGATACACGAAGTCTAATGATGCCAAGTATCCTTTAACTATTTCAAGGAAACTATATGAGTCAGGAACAAACCCTAGACGAAGCATAAAGGCAACACCCGTCGAGACAGAAGACAAATTACTGATATGAAGAAACAAAGCCCCTTGTTGAGGCAGAGCCAGTCAGACTGTGAAGTCTCTGTTATGTGCGTTTCTTGCAACAAACAGACATCCACATGTTTCCGAAGCAACAAGTTTTTAACTTGGATCCGACGCAAATGGTTAGCACCACCCCCATTCATGTTTAAGGTGCCAAAAAGCACTTCCTTCCTTTTCATCCCGTATCAGCGGGGTTTGGCAGCTGTTGAGAACATTCTAAACCTGCTTTTGTAATAAACTTCCTCAGTCTGTGAATTTGTGGTTTAGTTATTTCAAAATCTTTAGAGTTCCTAATTATACACTTTGCAATCTGCATGAAGGAAAGCAAGTCAGGAAAGTGTTGATGAATGATGACATTCCGCTGCCTAAACGTCTCATTCAGAAAGGATACAATAACCTGCGGAGATATCTGTAAATGATCAGATGATGACTGTGACAGATCAGTCACTTCCATGTCATCATCATCTGAAGCAGACAGCCCAGATAACCTTCCACTAGGTTCGTAAGTATCACCCTGGACCTTTACAAACACGTCTAAGAGGGGTACAGAGTGATGCACGGTGGTACTTTGTGAGTCCTGTTTAACACTTTGATCAACATGAGATGGGGTCTCTAATCCACGATCTTGTACAACTACATCGGGCACCTCTACCGAGGCCTCACAAACTGTATGTTGATCATTTGTTGGGGCGGGAACATCGCATGGAGCCGCAACACTATTTCGGTCTGTCTCAGGAAAACCGAATGCTGATACCTCCCGACATTCTACACACGGTTCAGTAACACCAAGAGACACTTCACCGCTATCTGAAGGACCCGGACAACACTGTACACTTTGAAATACATTCTCGTTATCGGAAACCATTTCATTCCGATGAGGTTCCTCAGTTACCGGAACAACCGTATCCAGCACGACCACCTTGGGAGAGCTAGTGGGGTCACGAGGAGCAGCCGCTCTACGTTTTTTTGACATGGTGACAAAATCATCTTTACCATCCTCACTATGTGAGGGAACAGTATGAGCGGGAACGTTGGGTTCACTGGGCCTCACCTCCTCCACCAGACGAGGTTGTGGGTCGTTAACCGTTTCACAATCTAGATCAACGTGTCCTAATTCCCCACACCTCGAACAAGAAGCTTTCGGACAAAATCTTTTTAAATGGTCAAAGGCTCCACAAAGAAAACATGTTAAAGTCGCTGATGAAGCATACACATGGTAATCATAATTATCAATTGTAATCTTAAACGAAACCTTTAAACTCGTGTCCTCCCCGCGGTCCGGCAGCACCATGTAAAGTTGCCAACGAAAGCTCATCACGTGCTTTGCCTTGTCATGGCGACACCCGAGGGGGATCATCGAGATCTTTGACACAATTTTCCCGTAACGAGACAATACAGAGACAAGTTGTTGATTCGACACGAAAGGAGGCACGTTAGAGACGATTATTTTCATTGCCGGGACATCCATCGGGGAGGCCATAACAAAGTGACCACTGTGTGTGGTTAACCCGGAACTCACGACGTCGTGAACAAGACGAACATCGGAGACGAACACCACGACCTTCTGATTCATGCGTGACGCAGCACGGACATGTTCAACGCTGATAACGTCTCCAACGGACAAAACAATCTCCTCAGTAAAAACCCCGTCGGGGGGGACACAAATTAGAGCGTTTTTACGAGTAAGTACCTCGAAAGCAGCATCTTGCTGCGAGCGAGCCGCCGCCATGTTACAACCAAGACGCGAAGCTCGTCGTCTTCCTCACTGAGGAAAAACATCTTGAGAGAGAGAGACAGAGACATAGAGAGAGACAGAGAGAGAGAGAGACAGAGAGAGAGAGAGACAGAGAGAGAGAGAGAGAAAGAGAGAGAGAGAGAGAGAGAGAGAGAGAGAGAGAGAGAGAGAGAGAGAGAGAGAGGCGTGGGATAGCGGTGAGAGAGGCACAGGGATGAGAGAGGTAGAGTACCTATATATAGAGAGTAGCGACATAGGGGGACCAGAATTTGATGGTCACGTGACACATGGGCGCCATTTTGTTTCACACTCTAGCGCCAAGCTACGCATCGAATCCAGATCTTCACCGAGTGAGCTCGGAGAGACCGAGTTTGAAACTGAGTGAAACTTTATTAGTCAAAATGACGGGTTGTTGCGCCTTTGGGTGCAGCAACAAATCTGAGAAGGGGTACAGGATGTATAGGTTTCGTTTTCAATTTCTGCATTTAAGCTTTTAGCCGTCGACAGTGCCTTTAAACACGGCTCCCGGTATTGGAAGCATGTCATCATGTGACCCATATAAACTTTCAAGGACATCTAAGCTTTTAGAAGTTGTTATCTATGGAAAGAAGAGAAAATTCGTTGTTTTGATAAGTAATTTGATGAATAATTTTGGTATTTGTCTATTTCTTATGTTGACCAAAAACCAGTCAAGTTTTAGACTAAAAAAAAGGGCAAAATAATGTACACATATGGACATTGACATGTATGGTATATAAGTCTTACTGTATATGTGTTGAATGTGTTACCATGGTAAAGATTATTGTAATAAGAATTATATCAATCATAGCAGCAATTGATATTATTATTGATTTATTTGATTTATAGCCTGTATGATTAAATTGGAACAAAAAATTACCTATAGAACCACTGCCCCCACGCCTGCCCCAAAAATGAAATGCTTTAAATTTGGGGGCTCTCTTTATGCATGCCGTTGATCTTATTTATTATCATAACCCCAGTAAGGATCAATGGTAGTCTGGGATGTTGGCATCTAGAAAGCTAACAATATGGGCAATCATTATTTAGCAACCCAATTAATTTACATATTTATCACTTAATTGCACATTCTTATGAAAATACACAATTTGTAATGAATTGTCTGTTTATTTGGTTACAATGGCAACACATTAGATGGGGTTTCATAAAAAAAAAATCTAGCCTACAATCTCTGACCTTCATACTTTCATTTGGTGTATTTCCATTTTTGTTCAGAATCATCAATCATGTAGTATTGTCTTGAAAACTTGCTGTCAAGTTGTTAATATTTCACCAAAATTAATTTTGCTGTAAACACTAATATATAACTAATCATGATATTACGTATTTATACACTTGAATTTGAAAATGCCTGCAGTGTATGAACAATACAGGTAACTCTGCATGCATGCAGGTCAGCCTTATTAAGTCGAATAATCGCACAAGTTTAAACAAATTTTGAAACCGTATTATGCAAGACGTGTTATTTACCTTCTGTGAGGCAGATTTGTTCTACGTCGAACAGATTTCTGTGGTCCCAAGAGATTCAAGTTAAGCAGAGTTACCTGTACTTATAATTTGTAGCATTTCTTTATCGTTCATCATCTTGCAAATTGATGGAACACTGTTGACAGAAATAAAATAGCAAGTCAAACCTACTGCGATTTTTCATGGACTGTTTCTTCACAAGATTGTACCAGTTGAATACTTAACATAAGCATTTTGACATGAACGTGCTTCATAGATTCATCCAATAATTGCATAGCAGGCCTGTGCAATTAACTATTCTTTGCCCATAAAAAGGGTCATTTCAATTGTTAAGATATTTTTGAAATCTGATACAATCATTTTGGCATAGTCACTTTTTGGTGTGTTTGAGAGCGTGTTGGGTGGTAACTATGATGATAAATTACATGTAGGTATCGGTGTTTGTTGTTTTTGTTTGTTATGGGTGAGATGATAATGTGGTGAGATGAAAAAAGTAAAGATGGGTGAGGTGGGGAGAGATGGGTAGGGGCAGCTATGGATCAAATTGAGGCCCCAACTTAGGCCTATGGACTCGAGATTTTTATTTGGCTCGACTTCATGTCATAAGCCTACACAGGCCGAGTTTCTCCCAAATGTCTCGTTCTCTGGCAAACTTACTCTGAGTTTCCCGTGTAATGAGTACATGCATTTTAACATTTTATCACTTTCAACCCCATTGATTCTATAATCAAGATCTTTGGCCGAGTAAAACATGAGAATAAATATATATGTCCAGTGATGTATCCCACCCTCCTGATGTATTGCTTCATTCATGCATGCTGCTACGGCGGTAGCGCACGCACCGCGCGTTATCCAAAGTGAAACAAAATGGCGCCTATAGCTGAGTTGTCGCTACTCTCTATATATAGGTACTCTAGAGAGAGGGAGAGGTGAGAGGTAGGGGGAGGGGAGTTGAGAGGGGAGAGGAGAGAGGAGGGATGGGGAAGAGGGAGGGTAGATCAGTGGGGGAGAGAGGGGAGGGGAGAGTATGGAAGAGGAGGGCGTCGGGAATTCTGGCAGATGTGACGCCCTGTTCAATGTCCATCCGAGAGATGGCACACACATTGATGAATCACTCTGCTTGTGAAACACTGGGATGAAAGTTTATAGCTGGGTTGGGATTTTAACCCAGGCTGGACAGCTTAGAGCGAGTGTGCGTACCTCTTTGCTATCCTGCCGTAATGTTAAAGAGCAGGTTGCGGGTCACCAAACATGTTCTGAAAATTTATCAATATGATTATATGTGCATTAACTAGCTCGATGCAAACTATTGTGGTTGCCTAACTATTGGGAAAGTTAATGAAATTTAACTCCGAAGTTATTTCTCAAGGCTGTTGAAAAAAACAGCCGCGTGCCATAAATGGATGGTGACGTCACGTTCTCCAAAACAAAACGGACGCTCACTCGCTCATTGAAGAAGTGTCCAGTTCAGCGGCCGTTCTTTCGCTTTTTTGAGCTCGCAACTGTCTATACTATCATTTTTTATTTTTAATTCTTGTAGAACAAAGTTATTTGGATATTTGTACATCATGCCTCGTTCGTGTGTTGTCATGTTTTGTGAAAATGGCTGCAAAACGGGTAATCGCTCCCACCGATTCCCGAAGGAATCAAACATTCGCCGGCAGTGGATAAGATTTGTACAAACAAAACGGGCGAATTTTCCCCAAAAGAAAACGGGTAAAGAGGACCCTTTGGATAGACTTGTCATTTGTGGTGACCATTTCACAGCCGAGGATTACGAAGGCATAAACACACCTGATCACCACTCTGTGAATATAAGTTGTTGTTTGACAAGTTCTCCAGATACTGCTCTGTCACAGAAGCAATTGTTGAGTTTAAGTGAGAAAAACCTTGAAATGTATTCTTAAAGAGTACGTGGAAAAACACATAAATAAACTTTCTGAAAAACACAAGTATGAAAAAATTTCTCAACAAATCAACTTATTGTTGATTAAATTACTTTTTTAACAGCATCAGCAAATTCGGCTATTTCATTTCAATTGTAAAAAATTGATCAATTTTCAACTTTTTTTTCGAAAATTGGTAGAATATTTCCCAATGAGGCTAAACACGTTTTGGTATTTATATGTCACAACAGTCTGTTGAAAGTTGGGTTTTCTTCTAACTGTTCACTTTCACTGGGGTAAAGCTCAGCTGTAAGAAAGACTTCAACGCCAAGGCTGCGGTGTATAATATATTTGGGTCCATTATGGATTCATTCTATTTCTGACTCTTGAGTGACTAGAGGGTTAAAAATTATTATATCAAGTCACAGACGAATCAAGCTTTACAATATTTATGCATCGAACAAGAAAATGAAAATCTATAAACCAATCTGTCTGGTGGAGTCTGTCAGTGTGAACTGCCGGGCAGTCAGTCCTGCCACTTGTACACAAAATAGGCCGTTTTCTGGCATTTGCAAGTGGCTCAAATTTATATGGCTCAGGGCCAGAAACTCCAAATATAAATTCCCATCATCATCCAACTCGTCCTCGGCAATATCGGAATGAAAACATTCGATTTCATCGCCACTGAAATCACTCTCTGATTCGCATCTCGCCATTGTTCACACGCTGTTTCCGAATGTTCAGGAAGTTTTCAGAGAACGTGACGTCATAGCATCTTTGGTAAATTCCAGTCTCTTTTTCCATCACTGACAAAAGTTTTGACTGAAAAGTTAATTTTAGCATATTTTGAGTTTCAAATGTAAGAAAATAATTGCGCAACGATTATTAATATGATTACAACCTTCGAATCACGCGAAGTCATCACAGACCCAAAACCTGCTCTTTAACAAAACATTTCATTATAAACATTTTGTATTAAAGGCGGGGCCATCACAGGCGAGTGGCCCCTGAACATTGTTCAAGTCGATGGATATACAGTATTCAATGACAGTGGGAATATTGTAGAGCACTCACCAAGTGGCTTAAGCACTCCTAAAAAATGGTTGATAAGGAATGGCTCGCTTGGCAAGCGATTAGCAATCACGAAACCATCATATAAAATACACACTCCCGGAGATGCCCAAAATATCAAATACGGTAAGTCCAAATTGAACAAATGAACACTTTTTCAGCAGTCGGACCTGCCGCTAAGTTCAACTCTGGAGCTAAAATGTTGTAATTCAGCTTAGTTTAAGAGATTCTCAAGGTTATGGCATGTGAGGAAATGAAAAAAGGCACGAACGCTGGTGTCTCCAGGCATTTATAAGCATTGCAATTTATCCCGAAATTTGTAGGAATGATGATCAGGCATTCGTTAATATGAGTGAGGAAAGTGAAATAAAAAACTTAATTGTTAAGAAACCGTTGTGGCCTGTTCCAAGTCAAGGCATGGTTGAGCAGGCCAAAAAATATGGCGGCTTCAAACCCAAGCGAGGTAACCCAGAATGCACCTTAAGACACCAACGAGATAACCCATGATGTGCCTTAAGACCCCATTGAGAACAAGGTGGCTGAAGATGTGCCTGATAAAGGATATAATTAAATAAGGCTATTAATTATTTTCAAAAGGGGTGTTTTAATTAACTCAAACACCCAATTTTCACTCGTGCACTTCCTTGGGGTTCCCTTAGTATGCAAGCAAAGTTTCCAGCTGCCTGGTTTCATGGTTTTGGAGTCATGGTCCACATGATTCAATCCTCCAAGCCCAAATTATATTTCGATTCCATACTTTAATTATTTCGTGAGAGTACATTGTGGAAAATCGCATTACATAATGCATGAAATCGCTCTAAGCTTCTACTTTGAAAACTATAGCACTTACTAAAGTGATGCATTCAGCAATTTGTAGGTATGTAGATGAGGCATTCGATGATTTGAGTGAGGAAAGTGAAAAAAAAACATTTTGAGCGCTTTATTATTCATTATCCGTTGCGGCCTGTTACAACTCTCGGCATTGTTGAGCAGGTAGAACAAAATGATGAATTAAGACTCCAGCGAGAAAGAGCGAGGTGTCTGAGGAAGTTTCTTGATAAAGGTTATAATTAAATAAGGCGGTAATTATTTTCAAAAGGGGTGCTTTAATTAACCCAAACACCCAGTTTTCATTTATGCACCACCTTGGAATTCCCTTAGTATGCATGCAAAGTTTGAGACCCTTGTGTTCCATGCTTTTGGAGTTTTGGAGGACATGCACACACACACACTGGCATGCACACACACGCACACACACACAGTTATTAGTATAAACTGGCAGAGTATCCACCCCCTTAGTGGGTCGAGTTTGTGCATTACCTGCTGAAAACAAATTACCTGCGCTTAAAAGGTTCTAGATGGTCGAAAGGTCTATAGGGTATGTTCCAATATTAATTAGTGTCAAAGGGTCAAATCTCTCAGGTATGTAAAAAGGGTCTAAAAATGACCAAGTGGTCAGAACCTCTAAATGGTCAAGGGTCCAAGCTGTTTAATCTGTTGGAATGGTGGAAGGGGTCTCAATGGTGTTGAGGTCTAAGGGGTCTAAAGCGATAAAGGGTGAAGGGATATAAAGGTGTCTAAAGTGTCAAAAGAGTATAAAAGATAAAAATGGGTCTTAAGGGTCATAGGGGTCTTGAGGGTCTCTGCAGTCTCAATGGTTTTAGGTGTATTTATGGTCATTGGTGTCTTCAAGCATCTTCAAGGGGTATTAAAGGTCTTAGGGGTCTTGAGGATCTAAATTGTCATGAGGGTCAGAGATGTCTTTAGGGTCTTAAATGATCTTAAGCGTTTTAAAGGGTCTTCCAGGTCTTAAGGGTTTTCAAGGATCTTTGGGGGTATTAAAGGTCTTAAGGGTTTCATAGCTCTTTGGGTTTGAAAGGGGCTTAGAGGTCTTAACAGTCTTCCGGGTCTTAAAAGTCGAGGGGGTGTTTGGGGCCTTCGTGGTTTTAATGGGACTTCGGGGTTTTGGGGGTCTTGAGGGGTAAAAAAGGGTCTTCCAGATCTTAAAGGGTCTTCTGTCTCATGGATCCCAGGGATAATAAGGGCCTTTTTGGTCTTTGGGTTCTAAATAGTCTTTGGGTCTTGAGGGTCTTAGGGGTCTAAACGGTTGAAGGGGTCTTGAAGGACTTGTGGGTTTTCGGGGTCTTAGGAATTTTGGGGGTCTTAAGGGTCTTTGTAGGTCTTGGGCATTTTGAAGGGTATTCAAAGTTCTAAGGGGTATCAGCAGTCTCAAGGGTCAATAGGTTTCAAAGGTACATTCCAATAATATGTCATTTCTAGACGTATTTGTAGTCAGTATGCAACTGACATCCAAAAACTACAGAATTAAGAGACATTTTGTGATACCCAGACATGAACTTATATATATATATTGTTATGGATGTGGAAATTCACAGAACACCATTCAGGCTTCCCAGAGATAAGTTATGTCGATAAGTGTGTGTTCAGATTAGATTTCCCCACCGATGTCTGAAGGGGTTTATTCGTGTAACCGGGCTGTTATCTTTGAGTCAGCCATTATTCTTTTGCTATCTTTATTTTGGAACAACCACCTCCTCCAAAACGACAACCACCACCGCCTTCACCACAACCACCTTCTCCATAACCGTCAACATCCCCACAGACAACGCCCCCCCCCCGCAACGAATAACATCTCCGCCAACCAACGTGGTGGATCTCAACACTCCAAAAGTGGATAAGAACGAAAGCTATGGCAAAGGCAACAGCAGTGGAAAGGGCCCGATTCACCAAGGGAAAATGCCCTTTCTGGAACATTCCCTCGCGCGCCGGGAAGGGAGGGGGGCGAGGCTCCGTGGCTGTAAAAAGGAAGCGCGGGTTGACGCCAAGGGATTTGTTGTAGAGAGTGGTTGGAAGAGAGTCATAAAAGAAGGTCGTTGTTGACCAGTTGAGTTGGGAGCCGGTGGAGTCGAGAGTGGAGTCAGGAGCTGGTGGAGTCCAGTTGGGTGGTGACGAACCATTGAGGGTCGCCCAGCAAGTCACCACGAGGGTGGCAGGTAACCAGCACGGCCTCTCGGAGCTCTTGCGGTCTCCAAAGCTCCGCGAACATTAAAGACCTACGGGTCCTGTTCTGCCCTTTCCTTTCCTGGGGTTTTATTTGCATGAAGGTTGTGGTGCCGTGTCCACTCAGTAGAATTGTGGTTAAGTGATTGTGTACATAATAAATAGACAGACAGTTGTAGGTCTTTGTTTACTCGTGTCTTTGTCCCCATCCCCCCCCCCCCCCCCATTGCTTCATTGACTGCATATGTGCATTTAGAAATAAATGTCCTTGTTTGAATTTCACCTGCTCGTTGCATCCCCTTCTTCCATTGAGTTGCCATATTTGCGTTCGGAATAATAGCTGGCTGTTAATAGCCGATAAGATAATCAGGTCCAACGGGGCCTCGCGATAATACACCACTTGGCAAATCGCAAATGGCGCGAGCTGCTTAAGCGGCTCGTTTCCAAGCAGGTCCCGTTGAGGTACAATCTCTCGGTAGTCTGCCCGCGTGAATAATTAGGTAAATCGACCATTCGGCGATCGGACCCTGTAGCGCGGGTAGAGTATTGACAAGGTTGTGGTGTGCTTTAAAAATACACCTGTAGCTGGATTTCGGCGTTGATCCGGAAAGCTACGACTGAATTGCCCGTCCGCTGGGCGCGTGCGGCCGCGATTAGTTAAAAGCGGTCGCCCGCACGCCGAACGGGTGGCGATCCATAACAATATATACACACAAGCCAAACCCGTGCTCTGCGGGAAGTTTCGAAAGTGAGGGTTTGTTAGGACGTCAATATATCCAGTGTTCACAATGTGATTTATAGAATTTCTTTAAATACAATGTTTCTTGTTATATTTTTCATGTCAAATTCACCTTCTGAGGTAGTCAGCATGTGCAGAAGAGGGTTTTACATTGCAGACGCTGTTTTCTCAGAGTGGCATTACGCCCCTCAGTGGTGACGGTCTGTCGACGACAGACGTAATGACGTCAGCGCCTGACCGATTATGTCATGAAATTATTACGCCTCTCAGCGGTGACGTCACACGTCGCCATGCAAACAAATGTAAAAATTAGAAAATTGCCAAAAAAATCCCAAACCTGTCCGTCTGGCACGATCTTACATAGCCCATGCTGTTCATTAGACCACAAAGCACCGGCATGCCGAAAATGGCGACAATCCGTCCGGCAGTTTTGGAGGAGATACGTCAAATTACGTGCAGACGTTAATAGAAATTATATATATATATATATATATATATATATATATATATATATATATATATATATCATACATAGAGGTGTATGCCCCGGTTAGAATAGGTGTACCATATCCCTGTGTGTCGTAAGAGGCGACCAGGGTTGCGTCAGGAAGGGCATCCGGCGTAAAAACCTATGCCAAATCATTATGCGGACAACAAAACGAATTTCCATACCTGATCGGTCGAGGCCCGGGTTACCAACGACCGCCACCGGTACCGGTGGTCAGCAGGGTACCAGTGGAAATTGTGCTACTGCTGGGCGAAGGAGGAGAAGGAGACGGGGAAGGCGAGTCCGGAGGCAGTGGGAGAGGGGGAAGGGTAGAAGTGTGGAGGTGAGAGTTGGAACTCTGAATGTTGGGACGATGACTGGCAAAGGGCGAGAGTTGGCTGATATGATGGAGAGAAGAAAGGTGGACATACTGTGTGTACAAGAGACCAAGTTGATGGGGAGTAAGGCTAGGAGCATTGGAGGTGGTTTCAAACTGTTCTACCATGGTGTGGATGGGAGGAGAAATGGTGTCGGGGTAATCCTGAAGGAAGATTATGCCAAGAGGGTATTGGAGGTGAAGAGAGTGTCTGCCCGAGTGATGAGTGTGAAGTTGGAAATTGAATGGGTGATGATGAATGTCATCAGTGCATATGCCCCACATATGGGGTGTGAGATGGAGTATAAAGAAGATTTCTGGAGTGAGTTAGATGAAGTGGTGGAGAGTGTATCCAAGGATGAAAGAGTGGTGATTGGAGCAGATTTCAATGGGCATGTTGGGGAAGGGAATAAAGAGGATGAGGAGGTGATGGGGAGGTACGGTCTCAACAAGAGAATTGTGGAAGGGCAAATGGTGGTAGAGTTTGCAAAAAGAATGGAAATGGCAGTGGTAAATACGTATTTAAAGAAGGAGGAGGAACACAGGGTGACATACAAGAGTGGAGGAAAGTGCACACAGGTGAATTACATCTTAAGTAAGAGATGCAACCTGAAAGAGATTAGTAACTGTAAGGTTGTGGCAGGGGAGAGTATAGCTCGACAGCATTGATTGGTGGTCTGTAGGATGACTTTAGAGGTGAGGTTGAGGAAGAGAGTGAGGGCTGAACCAAGGACCAGATGTTGGAAGCTGTAGGAGGAAGACTGTTGCGTGAAATTTAGGGAGGAGGTGAGACAGGCGTTGGATGGTGGTAAAGATGGGTGGGATGATTGGGCAACGACAGCAGAAGTTGTGAGGGAGATAGCTAGGAAAGTACTTGGTGTGACATCTGGACAGAGGAAGGAAGATAAGGAGACTTGGTGGTGGAATGAGGAAGTACAAGAAAGTATAAGGAACAAGGGGTTGGCGAAAAAGAAGTGGGATAGTCAGAGAGATGAAGAAAGTAGGCAGGAGTACAAGGAGTGGTGGCGAAAGGCAAAAAGAGAGGTGGCAAAGGCCAAGGAAAAGGCATATGACAAGCTCTATGAGAAGTTGGATACAAAAGAAGGGGAAAAGGATTTATACCGATTGGAAAGACAGAAGGACCGAGCTGGGAAGGATGTGCTGCAGGTTAGGGTGATAAAGGACGCAAATGGGAATGTGCTGCGAGCGAGGAGAGTGTGTTGAGAAGGTGGATGGAGTACTTTGAGGAGCTGATGAATGAAGAAAATGAGAGAGAGAGAGAAGGTTGGAAGAGGTGGAGATAGTGAATCTGGAAGTGGGGTGGATCAGTAAGGATGAAGTGAGGACTGCTATGAAGAAGATGAAAAGTGGAAAGGTGGTTGGCCCAGATGGTATACCAGTGGAGGCATGGAAGTGCTTAGGAGAGATGGCAGTGGGGTTGTTAACCAGATTGTTTAATAAAGTCTTGGAAAGTGAGAGGATGCCAGAAGAGTGGAGATTAAGTGTACTGGTTCCGATTTTCAAGAATAAGGGTGATGTGCAGAGCTGTGGAAATTACAGAGGGATAAAGTTGTTCAGCCACACCATGAAGTTGTGGGAAAGAGTAGTGGAAGCTAGGTTGAGAGGATAGGTGACGATCTGTGAGCAGCAATATGGGTTTATGCCAGGAAAGAGCACCACTGATAAAATGTTTGCTTTGAGAATGTTGATGGAGAAGTATAGGGAAGGCCAGAAAGAGTTACATTGTGTGTTTGTGGATTTAGAGAAAGCTTATGATAGGGTGCCAAGAGAGGAGTTGTGGCATTGTATGAGGAAGTCGGGAGTGGTGGAGAAGTATGTGAGGATCGTGCAGGATATGTATGAGGACAGTGTGACAGCGGTGAGGTGTGCGGTAGGAATGACGGACCGGTTTAAGGTTAAAGTGGGATTGCACCAAGGATCGACTCTGAGCCCTTTCCTGTTTGCAATGGTGATGGACAGGTTGACGGACGAGATCAGACTGGAGTCTCCATGGACTATGATGTTCGCGGATGACATCATGATCTGTAGGGAGAGTAGGGAGCAGGCTGAGGCGAGCCTCGAGAGGTGGAGATATGCACTGGAGAGAAGGGGAATGATAGTCAGTAGGAGTAAGACGGAGTACATGTGCGTAAATGAGAGGGAGGGTGGTGGCATGGTGCGGTTGTAAGGAGTTGAGGTGGGGAAGGTGGATTGGTTTAAATACTTGGGATCAACTGTCCAAAGTAACGGAGAGTGTGAGAGAGAAGTGAAAAAGAGAGTGCAGGCAGGATGGAGTGGGTGGAGAAGAGTTGCAGGAGTGATTTGTGACAGAAGGGTAGCTGCAAGAGTGAAGGGGAAAGTATATAAGACGGTAGTGAGACCAGCTATGTTGTATGGTTTGGAGGCAGTGGCACTAACAAGAAGACAGGAAGCGGAGCTGGAGGTGGCAGAGTTAAAGATGCTGCGATTCTCGTTGGGAGTGACGAGGATGGATAGGATAAGAAATGAGTATATTTGAGGGACAGCGCAGGTAGGACGGTTTGGAGACAAAGTGAGAGAGGCGAGATTGAGATGGTTTGGACATGTGCACAGGAGGGAAACGGAGTATATCGGGAGAAGGATGTTGAAGATGGAGCCGCCAGGCAGGAGGAGAAGAGGAAGGCCAAAGAAGAGGTTCATGGATGCGGTGAGGGCGGACATGCGGGTGGTTGGAGTGTCAATGGAAGATGTGGAGGATAAAGCGAAATGGAGACGGTTGATCCGCTGTGGCGACCCCTAACGGGAGCAAACCGAAAGAGGAAGAAGAAGATATATATATATATATATATGTATATATATATATATATATATATATATATATATATATATATATATATATATATATATATATATATATATAGCACCTCCTTTTTAGGTCATCTCTTCGAGCATGACCTGATAATATTGGTGTTCAGAGGAGAGGTGACGATCCGTCCGTCCGTCCGTTCACAATGAAGTTGAAGCAGGAGATCTGGTCATTGGTGATCCTGAAAGAGGTCGATGAGACGTACACGATGGTATGACTTTCAAGGTCACCGAAGGTCAAGGTCAAGGTCACGAGGCCTTTGAAGTTGCGAAAATGACGATTTTCAAATTCTATCTCCTTCGCCATTTCTCAAGCGATCTTGAATTTGATTGTGGCATATGAATCTATGGGACAATATCTAAATTTTGAGTAGGCCGGATTTTCGATATTCACTTTCGTTTTCGCGTCACATGACTTCAAAGTTGGCAAAAAAATGCGAAAATGACGATTTTCATGCGAAAATGACGATTTTCAAAATCTATCTCCTCCTACATTTCTCAAGCGATCTTGAATTTGATTGTGGCATATGAATCTATGGGACAATATCCAAATTTGCTCAGGCCGGATTTTCGATATTCGCTCTCTTTTTCGTGTCACGTGACTTCAACGTTGGCAAAAAATGCGAAAATGACGATTTTCAAAATCTATCTCCTCCTACATTTCTCAAGCAATCTTGAATTTGATTGTGGCATATGAATCTATGGGACAATATCTAAATTTTGGTCGGGCCGGATTTTCGATATTCGCTTTCGTTTTCGTGTCACGTGACTTCAAATTTGGCCAAAAATGCAAAAATGACGATTTTCATGCGAAAATGACGATTTTCAAAATCTATCTCCTCCTACATTTCTCAAGCGATCTTGAATTTGATTGTGGCATATGAATCTATGGGACAATATCTAAATTTTGTCGGGCCGGATTTTCGATATTCGCTTTCGTTTTCGCGTCACGTGACTTCAAAGTTTGCAAAAACTGCCCTACCTTCAGGAGGCTATATATTTTCTCGCAGAGGTGACCGTCACTCCCGCACGGGGGTAATTTTTTACTCTTTATTTCTCTCTTTCTTTATCCATCCATCTAAATTCTAAACTCTAAGAAGTGAATTGTTGCAGAAGGTTTTCTGTCTCACTTGGCCATGCCTTGATGGGTTTGAGGGAAGTAGAGTAGTGACTGTAAACCCAAATCCTCTCCAGGTTCCTCCTGATGACTCCATCTTTGCTCTTTACTTTTTCGGGTTCCTCTTGATGACTCCATCTTCATTCTTATTATTCGGGTTCCTCCTGATGACTCCATCTTTGCTCTTTACTTATTCGGGTTCCTCCTGATGACTCCATCTTTGCTCTTTACTTATTCTGATTCCTCTTGATGACTCCATCTTTGCTCTTTACTTATTCCGGTTCCTCCTGATGACTCCATCTTTGCTCTTTACTAATTCAGGTTCCTCCTGATGACTCCATCTTTGCTCTTTACTTATTCTGATTCCTCTTGATGACTCCATCTTTGCTCTTTACTTATTCCGGTTCCTCCTGATGACTCCATCTTTGCTCTTTACTTATTCCGGTTCCTCCTGATGACTCCATCTTTGATCTTTACTTATTCTGATTCCTCCTGATGACTCCATCTTTGCTCTTTACTTATTCTGATTCCTCCTGATGACTCCATCTTTGCTCTTTACTTATTCTGATTCCTCCTGATGACTCCATCTTTGCTCTTGACTTATTCTGATTCCTCTTGATGACTCCATCTTTGCTCTTTACTTATTCCGGTTCCTCCTGATGACTCCATCTTTGCTCTTTACTAATTCAGGTTCCTCCTGATGACTCCATCTTTGCTCTTTACTTATTCTGATTCCTCTTGATGACTCCATCTTTGCTCTTTACTTATTCCGGTTCCTCCTGATGACTCCATCTTTGCTCTTTACTTATTCCGGTTCCTCCTGATGACTCCATCTTTGCTCTTTACTTATTCTGATTCCTCTTGATGACTCCATCTTTGCTCTTTACTTATTCCGGTTCCTCCTGATGACTCCATCTTTGCTCTTTACTAATTCAGGTTCCTCCTGATGACTCCATCTTTGCTCTTTACTTATTCTGATTCCTCTTGATGACTCCATCTTTGCTCTTTACTTATTCCGGTTCCTCCTGATGACTCCATCTTTGCTCTTTACTTATTCCGGTTCCTCCTGATGACTCCATCTTTGATCTTTACTTATTCTGATTCCTCCTGATGACTCCATCTTTGCTCTTTACTTATTCTGATTCCTCCTGATGACTCCATCTTTGCTCTTTACTTATTCTGATTCCTCCTGATGACTCCATCTTTGCTCTTGACTTATTCAGGTTCCTCCTGATGACTCCATCTTTGCTCTTTACTTATTCTGATTCCTCCTGATGACTCCATCTTTGCTCTTTACTAATTCAGGTTCCTCCTGATGACTCCATCTTTGCTCTTTACTTATTCAGGTTCCTCCTGATGACTCCATCTTTGCTCTTTACTTATTCAGGTTCCTCCTGATGACTCCATCTTTGCTCTTTACTTATTCTGATTCCTCCTGATGACTCCATCTTTGCTCTTTACTTATTCGGGTTCCTCTTGATGACTCTATCTTTGCTCTTTACTTATTCCGGTTCCTCCTGATAACTCCATCTTTGATCTTTACTTATGCTGATTCCTCCTGATGACTCCATCTTTGCTCTTTACTTATTCTGATTCCTCCTGATGACTCCATCTTTGCTCTTTACTTATTCTGATTCCTCCTGATGACTCCATCTTTGCTCTTTACTTATTCTGATTCCTCCTGATGACTCCATCTTTGCTCTTGACTTATTCAGGTTCCTCCTGATGACTCCATCTTTGCTCTTTACTTATTCCGGTTCCTCCTGATGACTCCATCTTTGCTCTTTACTAATTCAGGTTCCTCCTGATGACTCCATCTTTGCTCTTTACTTATTCTGATTCCTCCTGATGACTCCATCTTTGCTCTTTACTTATTCCGGTTCCTCCTGATGACTCCATCTTTGCTCTTTACTAATTCAGGTTCCTCCTGATGACTCCATCTTTGCTCTTTACTTATTCTGATTCCTCCTGATGACTCCATCTTTGCTCTTTACTTATTCCGGTTCCTCCTGATGACTCCATCTTTGCTCTTTACTTATTCAGGTTCCTCCTGATGACTCCATCTTTGCTCTTTACTAATTCAGGTTCCTCCTGATGACTCCATCTTTGCTCTTTACTTATTCAGGTTCCTCCTGATGACTCCATCTTCATGCTTACTTTTTCAGATTCCTCCTGAAGATTCCATCTTTGCTCTTTCCTTATTCAGGTTCCTTCTGATGACTCCATCTTTGCTCTTTACTTATTCAGGTTCCTCTTGATGACTCCATCTTTGCTCTTTGCTTATTCTGGTTCCTCCTGATGACTCCATCTTTACTCTTTACTTATTCTGGTTCCTCCTGATGACTCCATCTTTGCTCTTTACTTATTCAGGTTCCTCCTGATGACTCCATCTTCATGCTTACTTTTTCAGATTCCTCCTGAAGATTCCATCTTTGCTCTTTCCTTATTCAGGTTCCTTCTGATGACTCCATCTTTGCTCTTTACTTATTCAGGTTCCTCTTGATGACTCCATCTTTGCTCTTTGCTTATTCTGGTTCCTCCTGATGACTCCATCTTTACTCTTTACTTATTCTGGTTCCTCCTGATGACTCCATCTTCATGCTTACTTATTCAGATTCCTCCTCATGATTCCATCTTTGCTCTTTCCTTATTCAGGTTCCTCCTGATGACTCCATCTTTGCTCTTTGCTTATTCAGGTTCCTTCTGATGATTCCAATGTGGCATTTGGTCTTCCATTTCATTTGCATTTTCTGCCAAGCAGCTCGATAAGTATTTCCTGTATAATTCCATTCAGCTTTAGTTTATTATCTGCCTTAGCCTTTGTAACAAGTCCATCTATTTCTTTCTGAATAACTTTCACTTGCAATCTATCACCATCAAAAACAGACTTCCTTCGATTGCTTTAAAGTAAAACCTTCAGCTCCTTGATAATCCACGGATTATTATCATTGGGTATGATTTAACAACCTTGCAAGCCAATGGATGACGGATTCGACACAGAACTTGATGTACTCGGACATAACACGAACAGTCACCGTCATGTCCACAGATTCAGATGGGTCCACGAATACACTCGAATCTGCACAATCACAACATGTCCGCGGCTCCTCGGTGGTTGGTGTCCGTGCTCCAACGACGCCGTTCCTTAGTAACCAATTTGCACCTTTTCAGACTCTGTGTGCACACTGTGTATAACAAAGCGCTTCTTTCGGTGGGAGGGAGTATTACAAGTCGGAGGAGAATACACCGGTTCTGGGACAATGAACCCATCCATAAGGACTGCTTCTTCACAAGTAATAATTAATTTAAATAACGAACGACAAGACTGCACAAACACAATCCGATGCACAAACTCAAGCGAAAAGTTCAAAACCTTTCCCTTCATCTCCTCGATTTAATATTCTCACGACTGGGAGCACAGGATCCATCCATGTATAGTACGATGATCGAACGATTTCACAAGATTATTGTAAAAAAAAAAACCAAAACAAAAAACGACGGATACCACGTAAGCTGGAAAATCGCAACTCCATATCCTGCGCCGTGACGTGACGTCATTATTATTTTTTTACCCAGCAGGCAACGCATCGCTAAAACGTTGACAATGTGCTCAAAACTCAACAGCGAAGGCAGAAATTCTCCAAATAGCTAGATCAGAATATCGAGTGCAACACTGCAATTAGGATGTGTTTATAAAGTTCGTACACCATTCACTAATTACATAGATACTCAGGATGTCGAGCGAATCGGTCCCGCTAAAGCGAGGCGGTGCTCGTGGTAAGAAAACGGGAGCCCGAGTGGGAAACAACTCATACTTACCTGATGGGAGAGATACCGTGATCATTAAGGCGGTTCTCTCAGGGCGAGGCCTACCCATTGCACTTCGGGAAGGTTGACCCCTGCGATTTCCCCAAATGTGGGAAAGTCGACCGTGCAATTTGTGGTAGTGGGGGACTGCGTTCGCGCTATCCCCTGTTCAACAAACGAAAAACAGATTAATGTGGGTATTATTGGACTGGTGAAAAAAGCCTCTGACTTTAACTAATTTGGTAACCAAGTTTGAACCGTTAGTTTGTTGTTGTTTCAGCAATTGAGTGGTTAGGATGCAATGGATGTAACGTTTGTTAGGTCAGGTTTCAGTAATTCTACCACACATTATTTTCCTTCGTACGGATGCAGCGACAAGCCTATTTGTGGTCTCATGCCCACTCCTGGTTTGAACAGGAATTTGTAATTTGTTCAGGATGCTGGCGACAGCTCTCCTCCTCTTCTTGAAGGACATCATTGGGTATTTAACTAACGCCCACCAACTCATGCCGGAAGAATGGGACGACCAGTTTCACTTCCATCTGAGGGACGGCACACACACTGTGCCTGTGAAACACCAGGGTGGCAGTTTATAGCTGGGTCGGGATTCGAACCCAGGCTGGACAGCTTTGAGGCGTTTGTGTACCTGAAGGCCACATCATGACACACACACCCAAAATTTGTCTTCCTGGACACAAACTGTGGCATATAGCTCCTCTTCTGTCGACCCGTGCATGGGCAACATGCCTTTGAAGGAGGAACCTGGATTCGTTACTGAACACAACACTTGCCCATTGTCTCTCCATTAGACGTGCTGAGATGACCACTGCAAACGTGCTTGAAGGTGTTGCAGTGCAAGTCTTGGACACCGCACAGGACGACGAGCACGGACCCCTACATCAAGGCGACGCCTCAAATCGAGAGGGTGGGGGCATCCCTGCTTCAAGGCGACGCCTCAAATCAAGGGGGGGGGATCCCTGCATCAAGGTGACGCCTCAAATCAAGGGGGGGGGGGATCCCTGCATCAAGGTGACACCTCAAATCAAGGGGGGGGATCCCTTCATCAAGGTGACACCTCAAAGCAAGGGGGGGGGTCCCTGCATCAATTCTACATGTTTGGCTTTTCATGATTCAAAAAAAAAAAAGTATATTTTTATCTCCACCACCCACAGGTCGATCGATGGAGGTTACGGTTTCACCCCAGGTTGTCTGTAAACAGGATATCTCAATAAATTGTGAACGGATTCGAACGAAACTTGTTGGACAGGTTGGGTACGTGACGAGCAGGAATTGATTCGATGTTGTTGAAGATTCGAATCCAAGAATTATTTTAAAGTGACGAGCAGAACATCCACCCTACGGGCGATCTTTTGTTCCAAGCATACAAAAACGTTCTTCTGACGCATACCTTTATTTGGGCGGTGTATAGGCAAAAAAACCCCGGGTTACGTGCATGAAGCAAAAACGTACCGACCGCTTACAATTCAAAACACTTCACGGCACTGAAAAACGTGGGGCAGAAATACTGTCCTGGAAATGGTGGGACTTGTAATACCCTCTGGCACCTAGAGGTGGCGCTACATGAAACACGTTTACGACCCCACACAAACACAGGTCCATGAATTTATTGCGAACGTAGTGATACTCAATGCGTGCACATGAGAGAATAGGAAACAACACAATACCCTGGCAATTTGGAATCCGTGTCGTCGGCTATGACCCTTTTGCTTCCGGTTTTTGTCATGGGGAATGATGCATCCCAGGAGATAAAGGCTTCGTCGGAGACATGAAAGACCCAAATATCAGACATGGTGTATATTTCCTCCACTGATTTTAATAAAGATCTCCCATCATCAAAAAATAATTTTTAATCGTGATTTAACATTATTTGATCGCTGATCCCGAATCCAGGCTGAAGTAACCGGAAATTGCAGCATCGAATGGAAGAAAAATTCTACGTTTGCTTTAAGCTTTCCTTTGCCTATTCCATATTTATTATATACCAATCTCTCAATGGTGAAGACTCTCTCTCTATATATATATATATATATATATATATATATATATATATATATATATATATTCCAGTATATATATATATATATATATATATATATATATATATATATATATATATATATATATATATATATATATATATACACATCGGTCGAGGTCTGAATCCAGAACCGGCCTATTAGTGTCGTGAAAAGCATAAGCTGATTCGTCAGTAAAGAAATAGATATACGGATGAGTAATATTTAATCTTTCTTTAGTTTAAAGATCAGGGGATAGCGCGAACGCAGTCCCCCACTACCACAAATTGTACGGTCGAGTTTCCCACATTTGGGGAAATCGCAAGGGTCAACCCGCCCGAAGTGCAATGGGTAGGCCTCGCCCTGAGAACACCGCCTTAATGATCACGGTATTTCTCCCGTCAGGTAAGTATGAGTTGTTCAACCCACGGGCTCCCTTTTCTTAGTACGAGCACCGCCTGGCTTTAGCGGTACGGATTCGCTCCGTCCCCCGAATATTCATTTAAATGTGACATTTTACACGAGTTTTATCAACACATCCTAATCGGAGTATTACCTTCGATATTCTCATTTAGATATTTCGAGAGTTTCTCGATTTGCTGCTGAGATTTGAGACCAATTATAAATGCTCTGGCGATGCGTTGGCTTCTGGGGTTTCCGCTCCACGTATCGCAAAGCGAAAATTAGTGACGTCATGACGCCAGAAATGGAGTCGCGATTTTCAAGCTTACTTGTTACCTTTTTTGAATAGAGTGGAGGCTCATGAAGGGGATTCACAATGATCTCTTTGAAGGTAAGTTTGCGAATCCAATGATATCTTCCAGTAGTTATAGTTTTGATATTTAAACGACTTATGAAACGTTCGTGCGTCCTTTATCTTACTTGCACGTTCCTTTGTTACGTGTTCGGAGTCGATTGATACATTTAGTTTTCTGCACTTTCGAGGAGTGGGTTTTTACCTGGGCATCGTTGAGGTTAAAGCACTCTTCGCGCAGGTAAATTTGTTCTTCTTCCTTTTTCGCCCTCTCTCACCCCCCCCCCCCGAAAAAAAAAACGGAGCGGTCTGTCAAAGCCTGTCATCATGTGTGAGACATTTCTCGTGGGAAGGGACGTCAGGATGAGCGGGGAACAAAGGAAGGGGTGGGAGCGGGATGTGAGTATGCAGACAGGGAACGGGGAGGTTGGGGTGAGGGGTTAAAGCATTCTATGCATGGATAAATTTGTCTTCCCTTCCTTCTCCTTCTCACCAAAAAGTTTTGGCAAATACAATGACTAATTGGTCCATCAGCGAAGCAACGGGTAGGTTCTGCTAGTCTATACTAATAAAATTACCCCCGTGCGGGAGTGACGGTCATCTCTGCGAGAAAATATATAGCCTCCTGAAGGTAGGGGATTTTTTGCCAACTTTGAAGTCACGTGACGTGAAAACGAAAGCGAATATCGAAAATCCGGCCTGACCAAATTTAGATATTGTCCCATAGATTCATATGCCACAATCAAATTCAAGATCGCTTGAGAAATGGTGGAGGAGATAGAATTTGAAAATCGTCATTTTCGCAACTTCAAAGGCCTCGTGACCTTGACCTTCGGTGACCTTGAAAGTCATACCATCGTGTACGTCTCATCGACCTCTATCAGGATCACTAATGACCAGATCTCCCGCTTCAACTTCATTGTGAACGGCCGGACGGATGAACGGATCATCACATTTCCTCTCAACACCAATATTATTAGGTCATGCTCGAAGAGATGACCTAAAAAGGCATGTGTGTGTGTGTATGTCTCCTCCATGACTCCAAAACCATAAAACGTAGCAACCTGAAACGTTGCATGCAAACTAGGAAAACTCCAGGGAAGTGCAATAGGGAAAATTGAGTGTTTGAGTTAATTAAAACACCCTTTTTGAAGAGAACGGCACTATGTAATTATATCCTTCATCAGGCGATCCTCGGCCACCTCACTCCCTGGGTCTTAAGGTGTTTCCTGGGTAACCTCGCCTGGGCTTGGAGCAGCCATGTTTTTTTGGCCTGCTCAACCGTGCCTTGACTTGGAACAGGCCGCAACAATTTCTTAAGGTTAAAGTTTTTTTTTTTTTTCACTTTCCTCACTAATATCGAATGCCTGTTCATCATAGCTATGAATCGTTGTGTACCACGTGACCTATGATGTCATAAATGTCAACTAAGTATGCTATCAAAAAAGATACATACTATGGTGAAAATTTTGTGTCGATTGGACTTACCGTTGTGGTGAAATTAAAGAAGACAAAGTCACACTTCGTGACGTGTGACTTGCTTGTGGCGCAGTAGCTGACAAACTGCTTTGACAAAAGGCATGATCCCTCGGTTCTTGTCGTTGATATTAAATATAATCACATCAAACTTTTTTATTTTATTTTAAATTCTGATGCTGTGGACCTTGATAATCATTATTTTTTTAATTAAAATTGAAGTACAGGAGGGCCTTGCCATTCATGGGTTTCCCCTCTGTCACGATGAATTTGAGGCAAGGTTTGCGGACTGTGGTCAATGCAATGGGATAATCGTGGGTTGGCGAACTATCTTCTACATATATTCATCTAATTAACATGGGCCATCAACATAACTCCCCGAAACATCATCATTTCCATCAACAACATCGATATCGCATTATTGGGTCAAGTTTATCATTATTCAAGGTAAGTGTCATGATCTTAACTCAAGAATCATCATCGTTTTATGGCCGTTTCCATGCTTGCATGTATAAGCAGTGGTTCACCTAATGGCTGCTTTCCAGGCTGCACAATCACTTGCTTGCCCTCTTGTTAGGCCTTTCTCTCAGATCGTCTCTCAGCAACACATCCCATGTTTTCATCAGACGGACTCCAGCTCTCCTTCCATTCACATTTATACACCTCCTCACACTACGACCTGACCACATCCTTTCCACATGTCCAAACCATCGCAACCGACCTCCACACATAACCTCACTAATGCTTTCTATACCTAAACTATCTCTTAATTCCACATTTGATTTCCTATCCTTCAGTGTCACATCACACATCCACCTCACCATTCTCATTTCATTTCGTTCACACCTCCATTCATCCTCCTTTTTGATCACCCATGTTTCGCTGCCATACATCATGCTTCTAACGCAAGCTGCATAAAGTTCTCCTCTTAATCGGAGAGAGGTCCCTTTCAATGTCAATAGGGGTAACAACTCCCTAAACTTCCTCCAGCCACTTCTAATTTTTGCAATCACTGCTGCCTCCACACCACCACCAAAGAAAATAAACTTTACTTTATGTTCTTAAAAACTGTTATTCATGAACATAAATAGCACAAAAACAATGCACAAACATGTTAATCAAGGGTACAGCTTGGACAAATTTTTAAGTTGAAGTCCCTGACCCGATTTTCCACACTACCCCCTAAGTTTTTGGATTTCCGGTTCATGGTGATTTTCAAGAATGGAACTCCTGCGAACAGCAAGGCCCTCCTGTGAATAATTGAACACTGTGTGGGGTATCGTGTTCGATGAACCCTCTCGTGTTATTATCAATCAATGCACAAAAATATCAAGTGTACTCCCCCACAGTAAAGAAAGTACATTGTAAGTGAAATGCAGAGCATAACACAAACAAAAAGTTCTACTTTAGCTCAGTATTCTGAATATCTCCATCAGGGGATTCAACAGGTGATGGTGCAAGCAAATTCAAATGAAAGGTTCAGTACACTGCATAAAAATAAGAGAGAAGGTTACCAATAAACTTGAAGACTGGTTGAAAGAAATATTTATTTCTCAAAACATTAGCATAGCATATGCCATGCCCTTAACAAGTCACCAAGGTTCCTCCAAACAACATACGATTGATGAAAAAAATATAATATATATATATTTACACTAATAACACAAGCATCACCCTTTAACAGGGAAATGTCCATATTATTTTGAAATTTCAGTTTGAGGCAATGAGAAACAGAAGGTCCAAAGATTCACTTTACTTTCTTATCATGATATTTAAGGCTACCCAAAAGAGCTTGGACACATCCGGTATGTTGGAGAACACGTGTAACATCAGTGTAGTGTTACATGACAAACATATATTTTAGTACATTGCCACAACATCACATAAATTTAGTTTTTTGAGATATGTTACTAATTCGGGGCTGAATATCTTTAAACCCCAATGAATACCAGGATCTGTTGATTAAAATAAGAGTATAAAGTGGTTCAAGTAAGGGTAGATAACAAGTTGTGGTAATAACTGCATAAATTGCCTGTTGTTTGAATACAGTGGAGGCCGAAATAATTTTCTCTCCCTCTCAATTGCTGGACGCTGGTGTGGCTTTGTTCTTATCTCTGCGATCAATCTTAGAGGTCACATGGGGTTGAATTTCATGAAAACGTTTCGTACGTTTCGAGTCCAATTTGCTGAACTTGTGTTTTTAATTATACGATTTAATAAATCGTAAGGCTGTAGTTTAAAAATAAAGCATTTGATGATAAACCACAAGATGGATGGGCTATTTACAGATACATGAACAGCAAGCAAATCGTAATTCCCCCTTTTCTCTCCTCAAAGTAGGGCTGAGCGAAGGTAGGACAAGATGGCAAGTGAGTGCAGTGCTGAGTGACGCACTCCTGCCCAGCCAGCACGATGAAGGGAAAGCAAATGCTGTAGCTCAAGCTCAGCACCTGGTACTTTTGCAATCCAATCC
>NC_140962.1:136145669-136263169 GCF_056783735.1 Eptatretus burgeri | reverse complement strand
AAATAAAAAGGGGAAGGATTGCAAAAACAACTCTGTCATTCTTGTATTTACAGTAATGGAGAAAACAAGCACAGAGGTTTACCCTTTGTCCAAATTTTATTGTGCAAGGAAGAAACTAGTCCCTCACCTTGATGGCATCCAAGCTGAGCAAGTTCCGCCATTGGCTGCCTGCTTTTCCGGACAGAGTCACAAGCCCCTCCCCAAGAACGTCTGGCTCCTGCCACTTAATATGTTCTTCCTCTTCTTCAACTTTGATTTCCACATCTTCCACTGCATCTGTGGAGGATAAAAAGAAGATTTAGAAAGTGTGAATACATTTTGATGAATATTTCCGAGAGAAGGTATTGCATATGGTATGAAATCGATTTCAGAAAAATATTAAGGAGCAATTCATAAAAAAAATAATTAAAAAGTGGAAAGCATTGAGGGTTAGTCCAGTGAATAACAATCATATTTTAGAATAATTATTATTCATATCGTGATAGAAGCAGTAAAATTGGTGGATAAGTACTTTATGATATGTAGATTCAAATAAAAGCAAAACCCACTTGGTCTCTTTTTGATGGATAGTTTTGCAAATAAACAAAACCAGAAGAGTATTTAATAAATCATAAGGTTGAAAGATGCAAGGGTGAAACTGCAGAACTTAAAAAAAAAGGAAAAACGAAATTTTAATAGGGAGGTCTGGGGGTATTGCTCCCCAGAAAATTTTGTAAAATTGATGTCAAAATATGCATTTTGGGAGTGATTCTGTCGATACTGTAACAAAAAACAAACAAACTGCAAATGAATGATACGGTATTTGGGGAAGATTTTTTTTTATTATTTCTTCTGAACATTCATTGCTGGAGCCTGGTGTTGGCTTCACGGTTGGTTGGGTTAAGATCTCAGGGTCTTGGGTTTGAGCCCCTCTCCCGCTGTTAAATTAACACCAGGTGGGTTGACCGAGTCTATCATCCTTCCAAGGATAGTAAAATGAGTAACAGGGGGCACTGCATCAGCGTTGGCCAGCTGTCGGAGTCGTGAACATATAAGTGACAGGAATAAGTCTGAAAGGTGTAACAATGCCACAAGGAAATGGTAAGTTGCCGAGGCACTTAGCTGAGTGGCCCTCTGGAACACAGGAGAGGAGAAGGCAGGAATGTTGATGAAAGATCCAAGGATAAATCGACTCCTGACTCTTCAGACAAGCTACATCAACCCGTGTAAGGCAACGCGAGACGTGCAAGGTACCACAAAGGGAAAGAAGAGCTCTTCACACACGAGCCACAAGGTGCCAACATCAAAGGAAGAATTGTTACCAGCAAAACTCCACCATAAGGGTTGTCCTTTTCAGCACAACACCAGGCACAGAAGATCTCTGTAGAGTGGAATGCGTCTGTTAGACACCAACAAATGGCGGTCGTTCGTGCCCAAAATGCCAAGCGGGCGAATCTTTAAAATGGAAGGAAAAGACGTCCGAGGCGTTCAGAATCCGAGTCATCCTTCATTCCAACCGTGACCGAACAACCCGCTCGTCTCTCTTCTGGTTACACCTGGTTCCGAAAAACCCACGATCATCCCGAGCGTGAGAATATTTACATATTATAACATGAAAATGATGTCGCGATAGATCGCAATTGCCCACAAGTTCTCCTCGACCTTTGGTGAGATGATTGAAGAAGAAGTCTCCCGAAGGATAAATAGCAAGTCCCGTCTCGGTGACAACTCGAGCAGTCTTCTCCAGCTATTATAAATCACCCACGTAGGATGAATGAATGTCACAGCCTTCCATTCCGATCAGGGAAGCCCCGCCTTTTCCTTTTCTTCGCCCCCAATAACAATTTCCTCAATCTTCTTATAAAAACTCAATCTCTATATTTCCATTCTAAAGAACATCATTCGAATCACAAATTAATACGACACCATTAATATAACAAAATTATATTAATTTTGAGGAGAGGGGGGGGAGGGGGGGAAGGGGGGAGGAGAGGGGGGAGGGGGAGGAGAGGTGGGAGGGGGAGGAGAGGGGGGAAGGGGGAGGAGGGGGAAGGGGAGGGAGGAGGGGGAAGGGGGAGGAGGGGGAAGGGGGGAGGAGGGGGAAGGAGGGGGAGAGGGGGAAGGAGGGGGAGGAGGGGGGGAAGGGGGGGAGGGGGTGGTGGTGCAGTGTTGATTAGATAGGGATTAAGGATAATTTCTCACAGGGTGGGGGTGGTGGTGCAGTGTTGATTAGATAGGGATTAAGGATAATTTCTCACAGTATGTAATCGCCCCCGTGACCAAAACTATGTCCAAAAAAATTATGTCCAAAACCCAACGCTTTCTGTACCCACCTCACCCAGTCGCACCCAACTGTCCCTGGACTCTGTGTCCTTTTCTCCTGACAAGGTGGAGAGCTTGCTGCCAAACCTCGACTCGATTCTGCAACCGGTCCAGACGGCATCAGCCCACGTGTCCTAAAAACCTGCTGCTTCTGCTCTTGCTCACCCTCTCTCTGTTCTATTCACCCTCTCATTTGCTCAAGGTCATCTGCCATCTGCTTGGAAATCAGCAAACAATACTGCCCTGCATAAAAAGGTGCAAAAACAGATCCCTGCAACTGCAGACCAATTCGCCTTCGCCCAATCATCAGCAAGGTTATGGAATCCATAATCGCTTCAGACATCAAATCCTTCCACTTCTCCAATGGCTTGATTTCCGATCATCAATTTGGCTTCAGACCTGGTCACTCTATCCTCGATATGTTGCTTCTGCTCTCCCAACAATGGATGGAGGTCTTCAATGCCAGACAGGGAATCCAGGCCGTATCCCTTGACATATCACGTGCTTTTGACATGGTCTGGCACCCTGCCCTGCTCACCAAACTCTCTTCCTATGGTATACAAGGCCATCTCCACTCATGGCTTGCAGACTTCCTCTCCTGTCACAGTCAACGTGTGGCCCTAAATGGAGTTATTTAATCCCCTCTTCCTGTCCAGGCTGGAGTTCCTGGGCCCTGTTCTTTTTCTGGTTTTCATCAATGATCTCTCCGACTCTGGAAAATCCTCTATTTCTCTTTGCTGATGAATCCACCCTCTGCCGTACCATCAGTCATCCCTCAGACCGGCAAGCAGCAGCTTCTTCGCTCACTGCAGATCTGGATAAAATCACAAACTGGTCCAACACATGGAACATGTCTTTCAATCCGGACAAATCTTACACTCTCACAATGTCCCTCCGAAAGGACCGTTTAGAACCCCCCCCATCCACTTTCTCAACAATCCTCTGGAAGAAGTCCTTTCTTTCAAGCTTCTGGGTCTCACTATCTGCCATGACCTTTCCTGGGAAAGCCACATTTCAAACCTCGCCTCCAAAGCCAGTCGCCGACTGGGAATCCTCTGTCGTGCAAAGTCCTTCCTCGGCCCACCTGAGCTCCTGACCACTTACAAAGCTATCGTCCACAGCCTGATGGAGTACTGCTCTCCCCTCTGGGCTGGTGCTCCTGCCTCCCACCTTTCTCGGTTCACGCTGTGGAAACCAAGGCATTTCGGATCATTGGCATCTCCCGCAATGAGGCTGAGTCTTTGGGCCTCTCACTCTCTCACCGCAGGCTGGTCGGTGGTCTTTCTGTCTTCTACAGTCTCCCCTCCAGCCTCGCCCCCTGCTCTCTCTGTGATTTGTCCCCACCACATTTCCGCAGGGTGCTCAAGGTCCAACAACAACCCCCTTCTGGTAAAACTACTAAAATCACAAATCACTGCTCACCTTCACTCTTTCATTCCTCTTTTTTTCCTGCCTTTGGAATAAATTCCCTCACTCTATTCAATCCCATTCTTCCCTCCAGGCCTTCAAAACAGCTGTTCACCACCACCTCTTATCATCCCCCATCCAAATCCTCGATCTTTTCCACCCCCGATAATCCACCCAAGCCCACCTCCTTCAAATTCCCTGCTCTCCTTCCTGAAAGTCCCTGTAATGTCCATCTTGAATTCCCCATGTTCCCTGCCCCATCCCTCTCCCTTCCACAGATCTCCTGTCTCTGTTCCCCACTGTTTTGTCCTTCCCACTCCCGCCCCTCTTGTCTCATGCCCCCCCCTTGCTGTGCGTTGTGTGTTAGCTCTCACACGAGCCTCGACAAGGTATACAAAAAAAACAAAAAAACCCTCTGGTCACGACAATACGGAAGGGGTTTCACGCATGAATATGTTTTAATAATCAAATTAGATAATCTACTTTATACCAGGTAGTGCACAATTGGATTAAATCTTACAGTGGAACCTCCATAAATTGAGACAATGCCTGGTTTGGATGGGTACATAGCATATGACGTTATATCTTATCACCATGACTTAAAATTACGACATGACAATATTTTTTAATACTTTGCCATTTTATTTTGTTACTTCATTAATGGCCATTTTAGAAGGTTCTATTGTATCTAAATATGGTGAAATATAAAAGGAATGGAATTTTAAATCACAAGATCTGCACGTTCTTTCATTGGCTTTTAATTGACATACAGCTATTCCTAAATAACGACATTGAACTTTGTTAAAAAAAAAAAAATTTTGAACAAAGTGGAATGTCATTATTTAGGAATCTGGATAAGAGTAGTAGATATCTGATTTGCCAATGGGAAGGTAAGCTATGACTTGTGGACTTGTGCCAGTGCAATCACTCTTACTTATTTTAGGAAACATTATTTTTCAGACACTCTGTCTGTTGCTCATCAAGTGAAAACTGCATTATATTTATTTGACACATAATCCCAACATGGCTTATGCTACTCGTCCAACCGCAAATCCCATCTTTGAAGAATGACTGCAGCCTGTTTTCACGCTTATAGATCTATTATGTCAGTCCAGAGACGGGAACTTGAGGGAATTCTTCAAGCACGAGAATCAAGCATGACCACCATCTTTATTTTCAGGAAGAAAACTTCGTATCGGTCACAAATCCAATCTCCACCAGTGTCGAGAGAAGAACCAACTAACTTAGTCACCCGAACTGGATGCCAAGATAATGGATGGAGCTCTTATAATCAACATGCTGCTTCCTGGAAAGTGGAAAACATTCGAGGATTATGCCAGAAATGTTTTCATCACAAATGTTTCATCACAAGCACAATCTGTTAAATGCCTCGATGTTGTATGGGACAGATATTCACCCAACAGTCTCAAGCATAGTACGAGAGAAATGCGTGGACATGGTATGTGTCAACGAGTTGTCAACCATGGAATGCTTCGTGGAAATTGGCAGAGCATCCTACGAAGGGATGAAAACAAAGTCGAACTGTTTGTGCTGTTGGCAAAGCATGTGAAAGCATTGGTTCTTGAAGGCAAGCAACTTACAAGTACATTTAATGAAGACATTGTCAGTGCCACTGCTCTTGACAAGGATGGACATGCACCATGCAATCATGAAGAAGGCGATACACGAGTCTCACTTCATGCAGCTAAGAAAGGACAAAACCGAGTAATAAGAACTGTCGATGTCATTCTTTGTGTCTCCCACAGGACAAAACTCAATCCACAAGAACGATGAATTTCCTTTGGAGTGGGGAAGCATTTAAGGGATGTACTTCTACATATCATTGCCAGCAGTTTGAGCTCCAACATTTGCACTGCTTTGGCATTCTTCCATGCCTTCAGTGGGTGTGACACTGTATCAGCCTTCGATGGATGAGGCAAGAAATCAGCACATTAAGTATGAAAGGCTGTTACGCCAGTGTTCTGTAACCTATCAACAAATTCACAGGCAGTCTCAGACAAGGATCTGGAAGAAATTGGCGATTTGTTGTATTTTTGTATATCCGCAAGTGTTCAGAGACGAGCCAATGAAGCACGTCAAACACATTTTGCCCAAAGCTCCAGGTCCATTGAAAACATCCCTCTTAGCCAGGCCGCACGTTGTGAACACGTCAAGAGAGCTACCTTCCAAGCAAGCTAAATCTGGGGACAAGCCCAGCTGATTGGGGATGCAATTGGAAAGATGACAGATGGACACCAGCATGGACCACCCTACCTGAGGCATCAATGTCCTGCCATGAACTGATTCACTGTGGATGCCGCAAAGCCTGTAGGGGTTTATGCGAGTGCTATAAGGCGAGCCTTCAATGTACAGCTGTTATTGCACTGGGAACAACAATCATCATCAGGAGTAAATTCATGATGTCATGTCAGTGTTTCGACATTATTTTTGTGTTGTTCAGAAGTAAACATATAGGTAGCCAATTAATGAATATCAATAGGTTATACAAAATGTTTAGTCCATGCTCAGTCACACCATGCATTGCTTTATAATGATCGTTTATGTGTAATACCAAAAAAATGTTGGCCTGTGTGGTGAAAACAAGCCACATAGTAGAATGAAAATTTTCACGTTTTTTGTTTTGTGGTTGAGTGGGGTTGGGCTACAAAAGCCTTTACATCTACAGCATAATGTTTTAGGTACATTAGTGTCATGTAGACCGACAAGGATGATATTATAATGAGTATCTTGTAATATTGTATACAAAGCCTGCAATTATGGCATGATATCACATGGTGTCGAACTTTGGTTCAGAAACTGTATGCCTCGGAATAACTTCACAACTACATGATGATAAAAGTCGTTTAATGTAAAACAAGTCTATTTTGCAAACTGTTTCAATAAAGTCATCCACTTGTTTATCTTCTGAAATATCCATTTAAGTTTTAATAAGACATTTTAACAACATTGTTATACTTACGAGGCTGTTCACTGGGATTTCATGTCTCAACATTATGCAAAAACGGTGCTATTTTTGAAATCGTACTACTATTTTTGGTGGGCAATAACCAGTGGGTCTTGCTTTTCTATGATTCTACATATGATAAAATACTTGTCTGCCAAATTTCATGCTTCTATCATTATTTTAACAATTCTGAGCTTATCTGCGAGACAAAATGGAGAGAAAGGGTGAAAAGAAACAATGAAGGGTGTTGTGCAGCATGCTGAATGTACAAAGGCGACAGTGAGCCAAGGCAATATATATATATATATATATATATATATATATATATATATATATATATATATATATATATATATATATATATATATATATATATATATATATATATATATATATATATATATATATATATATATATATATATATATATATATATATATATATATATATATATATATATATATATATATATATATATATATATATATATATATATATATATATATATATATATATATACCTGGTGTTGGCGCAGTGGTTAGGGCAGCGGCTTGGGATCCAAAAGGTCCTGAGTTCAAGCCCCGTTGGGCCACTGAATTAATACACCAGGGGGTTGACTCAGCCTGTCATCCTTCCGAGGTCGGTGAAATGAGTACCAGTATACTGGGCCGGTGCATACCCCGGTTAAAATAGGTGTACCATATCCCTGTGTCGTAAGAGGCGACCAGGGTTGCGTCAGGAAGGGTATCCGGCGTAAAACATGTGCCAAATCACAATGCGGATCATACGGATGATCCGCTGTGGCGACCCTTAACGGGAGCAGCCGAAAGAAGAAGATATATATATATATATATATATATATATATATATATATATATATATATATATATATATATATATATATATATATTTTTTTTTTATGAATTCTGGCCCGCCTGGCGTGCGATCGGCCGCGTACCTCTAATGGCAGCCGCGTCGCCCACCGGACGGACAATTCAGTCGTGACCCTCCTGGAACTACCGCCAGGAGCCAATCACGGGTGGGGGTTTAACCTCACCACAACCCAGTCCACATTCTACCCACGCGAAATAGGGTGAATCGCCGAATGTCGATATACCTAAATACCCGCGCGGGTAACCTACCGAGGGGTTGCACCATGCCGCAGGTCGGCTTAGGACAAGAACCGCTTAAGTAGTTCGTTCCGTGCTACAGGGATAACCGAGTGGTGTTATCGCCGACCTCGACGGTTCAGATTATTTATCGTGTGTTTAAAACCCACTACCAATCATTCCACGATTCAAGATGGCACTTTCAAAAGAGGGGTAGGACGCAATGAACGGGAAACATTTCACAAGCACATTTCTTACACATACAACACAAACAAGCAAGGGCAGTCATGGAATATATACAGCAAGAAATGAAAGACGTTGCGACCGACTATAGCATTAAATGTACAGGCACTTAAACAGGTCTACTTCACGGACTGGCGCCACAAACACACATACAAAAGCCCAAAGAAAAGAAAACCTCCCTTCTGTGGCCGGTGAACCCTCTCCGGCACTCTCCTCGTCCGCACGCGCAGGTCCACCACAAACCGCCTACGGCGCCTCCTGTCCGCGTCTCCGAGGCGTCGCCCGGACTCGCCACCGGCCCGCGCCTTCAACGACAGGTCGCTCAACGCCAAGACGAGAGGGAGGGAGAGAGAGCTCGACCTCGACCACCAAGAGAGAGCAAGCTCGACCCTGACGTCCAAGAGAGAGCGAGCCCCACGTGCGGTCCACCTTATATAACGCGGGGCTCCGCCCTTCGCTCCTCCCCGTTTTCGGCTCCACCTCCCTTTGAGAAGGTTCCCGAAAAGGGGCATTCCCTCACCCCAACCGCCTCACGCTGTGCATCCACCAATCGGCGGCGAGCTGCCCTCCCCCTTTCCTTCACACCAAGTGCGGGGAAAATAGGCGGGACAAAACCCCACAGGCCTCACAAGAGCATTTGTTCTGCCAATCCTCCTCGGACGGTTTCTGACGCGGAAACCGTCTTACCGTGGTCCGCAGAGGATGGCGTTCGTAAGCGGGCGCAGTGGCAAAGATGGTAGTGATTGTTGTGGGGGTGGTGTGAGCGTGGTGGGCGTTGTGGCATAGTTGGTGGCGTTTGTTGTTTGCGTGGAGGTTTGTTGCAATGGTGGCTCAAAATAACAATAGATAAAGAAAAACGGCTATCTCAAAGAGTCGCAGCCCGGTGAACATGAAGAATACCCTTTAAACAATGGTGGGGACCTATCTGCACATAAACTTAGCGTCATAACTGATCTTTGGACCCTTTATGGTGCATTGCGAATTTCCACAGCCGTAACAATATATATGCGGCACCTTGCTCAGAGTGGAAGCCAGGAAGAGAGACCGTTATGGGAACGAAGTCTGAGGGCAGAGGGCGACAAGGAACCTGTGTGTAAAGTTTCCGGTTCGACCTGAAAATGGAGACATGGGATGAGAAAAAAATTGTCATGGGGGTAAGGTCACAGATCAAAATCCTGAAGTGAACTAGAACGGCACTCGTAGAGCCCATAGTCTTACCTCGCGCATTCATTCTGAACATAAATACCATTGTCAACTGAACACGCTACTATTATTGGACACTGCTATTATGGCCCATATACCGGTATCATCCATGCACCCTATTATGTCACGTAGTTTCTTGGCATGGGTTATGAACGTCATAAAGTTAATTCTTCACTCACGGTAATATATAAATTTTCAGAGAAGAACTTCAATTCAACCAATTATGGCTGGAATAGCACTTCTCCAATGACATCATTGTCATCACCCTATTGTTATACCCCATGGGGAGTTGATGACATGACAAGTTTCAATTTTTTCTTTTCTTTTTTCATTGAGCAATTTTGGAGAAAATGATGTCCAAATTTTTTCCTTTAATCCAATATGGCTGCCATACCATGAAATCTATGATGTTAAAATGAGGCATAGTGACATTAAATGAAGAGCGTTTCACATTTGCAGAGCATAACTATAAAATGCTCAATCACCAAAGGTCATAAACTTTCAAACTTGACTCTAAAATCTGGTGGTGCCTTGATAAACGTATCTGGAGTCTGCTCCCACAACATCCCAACCCTCAATTTAAATGGCACCACAGCCGATTCCACTCGTGAAAATGTCAAAAGCCTCAATTCTGTGTTTCCTCCAAATCTTGTATGCATGGTGTTGGTTTCATGGAAAAGGGTGGCGGGCTTTGGATCACAGGGTCCTGAGTTCAAATCCCACTCAGCTGATGAATTAATACCAGGTGGGGTTAACTCGGCCTGTTCATCCTTCCGAGGTCGGCAAAATGAGTGCCAGCATGCTGGTATACTGTGTCGGAGTGACGAGGACTGCCATGCTTGCATTTCCAGGATGGCTTCTGATGACGACCCACAGAAGATTCCAGAAGAACAGCTGAGCTCAGGAAGTTTGAATGTTTGAATCCGGCCAAAAAGAAACCAATTAGAGCCAAAATTATTGGTGAAATATCATTTAACTTTAGGAAAAGGGGTGCGGTAGCACGGTAATTTACCACCTTGAGCCATAAAGCAGTATTTGGTGCTTTGTGGTGCTTCTCCCCCAAAACATCATGATACTGTACAGAGGGTAATTAATTCTATGTACTGTAAGTTGCAGAATTGTACTGTACAACATCGTGCCGTAAAGCATTCTTTGGTACTTTGTGCTATTCTTTTCGTACTTTTTTGGCAAAAAATGGAGGTTACGATTCAGGAATTTTCTTTCTCTGACCAAAAGTAATCTAAAAATGTTTAAAAGTAGTTGCATCTTTTTTTTCACCAAATTTTGGCAAAGGTGTACGTACTACCCCTTTCAGTTTTGGTCATTTTTGGTGAAAAATAGGTTTTGAAATAATTTACATCACCGGATTCGGAGCAATGAGCTGAGCTCAGGAAGGGGTTGCATGTTTGAATCCGGCCAAAACACAGGCTAATCGCAGAAACCCATCCAGGATTGTGCCCAATAGCCAAGGAGATTGCTTAAGCAGCAACAACACTCTGTATAGAGTATGGTCCCAATCTCCTCTACTCCTCCAACTCTTGTGTCCCCCTTGTTCTTTGTACCCACCCGATTCAGTCACACTAAAATTATTCAGTAAATTATGGCCAGATTTATCATAATGCTCATTTCTTAATTTTAACACTCTGTGGCATTGTGGTTAGAGTGTCCACTCTGAGTATGGGAGGTCTGCCATTCCACTCTGACCCTGGCTGAAACTAACAACACCAACAACAACAAAATGGTATGAACTGCTTCCTTGCACAACCATCAGTTTGGATTCCATCTTGATCACTGAAACATGGCCATGCTGCTTTTTCTGAGCAATGCTTGGAAGCCCCAAATCTCCAAGAGGTCCGAACAGTCTTCCTCGACATAGTTTGGGCATTCGACAGTAGTCTTCTCAGCTTATCAGACTCACTCCCTGTGGTAAAGATCTTCATACCTGACCAATAACTTCCTTTACTTGCACTGTCAATGCATTGCTATCAGTGAAACCCTCTCCTCTCCTTTCCCTTGATGTCTGGTATGCGAAGGCATTGTCTTGACCCCAATCTTGTTCCTCATTTATCTGAATGACCTTTCCGATCCTCTGGAAAACCCTCTCCTCCTTTTTGCAGACTCCTCCACATTGTGCCGTATAGTACCGCATCCCTTGACGGGCAAAGAGCAGCTGCGTCAGTTGATGCTGAACTGGAATTGATGAAATGCCGATACAACACATGTAACATCTTTCAATCCTGCAAAATCCAATGGCTTACTTTTTAGCTCTGTAAATATTGCCAAATGAACTCAACTATCGATTTCCATGATCAGCCACGAAGTGAACATTCAGTCTCTTGAACGTCTCGACCTCACCATTAGCTATGACCTTTCCTGTGCTGACCAGATATCAAAGTTGGCCTCCAAAGCCATCCGCAGATGACTGGGCACCCTTAGTCATTCCCAAGTCTTTCCTTGGGGGGGGGGGGGAAGACAACCCAGAGCTACTCAGAACTTACAAGGTAACTGCCCATAGCTCCATGCAGTACTGCCCTTCACTGTGGTCTGGTGCCCCTGCATCACAACTGTGTCTCCTGGAGTTCTCAACATATTGGCAACTTCCACAATGATGCTGAAAGCACAAATAAGGCTGATTACTCTTACATCGGAAACAAGTCTGTTTTCTTTTTACTGCAACCCCTCCGGTCAGGCTCCCTCTGCTCTCTCTGTCCTCCAACCCTTCAAAGAAACTTAATGAAGCACATGTTCTTCCAGTAACCCCATCATGGTTAAACTCTCCAAAACACAGGCTAATTGCACACCTCCTCTTCTTTTCTTCCATTTGAGGAACTGCTTTCCAGAGGTTATTCAATAATATTCTTCAAACAGGCAACGCACCACCATTTAATGTCATCCACCATACCTACCCACAATCCTTTCTACCCTCTACTTCCAATTAACCCAACCCTCCTCTTTTCCTGTTCATTCTTTTCGCTTTGTTTGCCAAACTGTGACCCCACCCCCCTTTTGCTCCACTGTCAGCAAGATGCCTTTTTTACCATTACCTTGCATTCTCTTGGCCCTCAACCTCACATAAAAAGTGTAGAAAAATGGATCAACATTGTGTAGGAGGTAAATAATGTAAAAATAAAAAGGGCCACAAACCAGAGAAAGACTCCAACCTCATCCACATGTGCAGTAGCCAGGAAGTCTCCAGTCGGAGAAAAACTGAGTGCGACCACAGCACTCGGTACCAAAAAGCAATCCATGAGACTGAGAAAGCAGTACCACATTACTCAGATGGCTCTTATGTGCTTAATCAACTGAATTTTATATAAATTTATCATCGTTTGACCTCCTTCACCATCACAGGAAAAGCAATTCCGTTGATGCTTTTCACTCCAATGAGGCAGGATGGAGACTCTGTCCCAATTCAGCTTCTACAATAATATTATTCATAATTACTCATTTTAACTTCTTTAAGTTTCAAGATGCACTTTTTCCAGCAAGCCCTCAACCCTCACACCTGCCAGACGGTACGTCCCAGGTGCGCACTGCACAGTCCATAGCTGCAGTCACAAACCACCGGCCATCGGGACTGAAATCCTTGAATTGACACAATAACAGGAAATAAATCATGGGAATGTGGTATGTTCAATACTATGGGTAAGTCTGCACAATAAACCCTTGAATATCGCACGGGTTTTGACCAATTGTGGGCAATCTCTTGTGGACCGATTTGGTTATCACGGGGTTTAATTTCGACCAATCGCGGATTTTGAGCTGAACTGTGACGGTTATCTTGCACATAATTAATAATGATGCTGAAAAAGATGGAGAAAAGCGATTGTTAACATTTTTGACTTTACGCATATAATTGTAAATTAACAGCACTGCTGCAGTGCAGGTGGTAAATGAGACATGCAGCACATAGAGTTCCGTACTAGACTAGAATTATTTCTCGAAAAGGGCCCTGTATAATGCTCTGGAAGCATTTTTTAGTAAAAGTTGGGAACATGACTTTTTAACATAATTAAGGTATGTTGAATTTGACGAGCCCTGTTCCCAAGCTGATTTGAGTTTTTTTTTTACCATCTAATTAGCATAAACAAAATGGCTGCCAAATTGACAATTTTGGGCACTTTCTTGGGACAGGCACTATTATACCAGCACAATGTTAATCTATTTTACCTGTGAACAACTGTTAAGTTGTTAAGGGCTTGTGTCGGCCTATACTAATGATTCATTCTTGTTTGCAGGCGACAATGGATCCCGTGATTAGCTTGAAGAGGCCGTCACCTGTAGACTACAGCCAGTGCATTTTCTGCCAAATGCATAAAGCCAGAAAAAACCTGAGTGAAGCAACTGAACATAGACTCACAACACTGAGGAATGCAGCCTGTAGCAGAAAGAAGCTGAGGGACTCCAAAAATATAGACTTAATTGATCGTCTTGAGAATGCATTAGATTCTGCCACAGCCGTATCTCTTGTGTGGCACAGAATGTGCTATGCCCACTTCACGGACAATAGTAAAATATAACGTCTTCAGAGGACTCAGACAGAGTATTCAACAGAGGGAGCAGGTTGCAGTTCAGGTTTTCCAGGTGGTAACAGGTGGTCATTGCAAAAAGGTGTGCAGCCAGTCAACTGGAGCTTTTGCATTTTCTGTCAAACTGCAAATAAGAAGACACGACTGATCGCCGTCGTGACTAAGCAAATGAGTGATCAAATAATTCAAGCCTCACATCTTGACTACAAAGTTGGCCTTCGACTGGCAGGAGTGATTGACCTAATTGCAGCTGAAGCCAAATATCATCTGCCTTGTCTTAGCGCATTGAACAGGTCTACCTCCAAAACAAAGCAGGAGTCAGCAAATACAGACTTTGCTATGATATGGCTTTGCCAAGAGCTCCATCAATCAGCTGAGAAAGGACATGTGATTCTTCTGGATGATGTATGGGAAAGGTATAAGGAGATGGCTGAGGAATCTTCAACCATGATTCAGCCGTCCTATCAAAGCAGAAGGGGAACATTCAAGGAAAAGTTGCAGTCACTTGGGGACATTTTCAATTTCTTTCAACCTCTTGACAGTTGTATATCAGAATGAAAAACCGTATTGATTCCCACTAAGTACCAGCCAACAGCAGTTTTGCAGATTAAAGCAGACACAGAGGAGAGTGAGGAAAAGTTAACCTTTCCTAAGTATGAGCCCCAGGATGACATTTTCCTTTCACTTGTTCGTGTAGCTATGAAAGTCCGTGGAGACATGATGGAAACTCCAGGACACAAAGGGTTCTCTGTCAGTGGAGAAGATGCATTGCATGCATCTTATATATCTATAGCATGCATTCCCGAGAGTTTATATATGCTACTGAGACTGATCGTCGGTGGCCAGGCATCCCTTGAAGATGATAGCCCTGGGAACAATGAAGAACATGTCTGGAGCAGAGTTCTGAGTGTGGCACAAGATTTTATCTACTGCGTCATTGGTGGCAAAAAATGGACTCCAAAAATGTTCGTCTTGCAAGTACCCCATCAAGCTACGCAATCAAAAGACCTCGTACGATTGTTCAACAAGGCAGGGCATTGCCTGAGTTACGAACAGGTGTTGCAAGTCAACACTTCCTTGGCTGAGAGCACTCTCAAATCATTGGACAAAGCAACTGGTGCAATCATTCCACCAAATAAATTCATCCACTACACCTGTGATAACATTGACATCCTTGATGAAACACTTGAATGAAAGAATACCTACCATGCAACTCAAATGGCAGCATGGCAACGAGGCCAAACAACTGATGCTTCTCTTAAAAATCTCGAGCTATCCACAAGACATACTTTGATTGTGCCAAATGGCCTGGAGGAGCTGCATCCTGTCAGTACAACTCGTGGAAAATGCAAGCCAGTATTCACAGAGCCTGTCGACGAAGCCTGCTTCAGCAAATTTGAGGAGGACAATGAGTATGCAAGACAAGCAAAAGCTACAGACCTAGATTTCTTCTTGCGCCATCAAAATTCAGAGATAAAACCTTCTTGGACACTATTCAATCAGTCATTTCCATCAGAGGAACCAGAACAGACAGCAGTAGGATATTTTTCTATAATCCTTGCTCCTGCTCATGAGTTGGATACTTTGAATACTGCTGTGAAGAGATGCATGGCAATATCTTCACATTTTGGACAGGAACATACAGTCCTCACAGTCGACCAAGCGCTGTACTGCAGACTTGTGGAGCTAAAGTGGGCCGTTCCAGAATACCAGGATAAGTTAATACCTCGCCTAGGTGGCCTTCACGTATCGATGAACTTCCTCAAGGCCATAGGAGATCATATGAATGGTTCCTGACAAGCTGAAGTGTGGGTGGAGAGTGGTCTGCTTGGGCAAGGCACTGTAGAACTTGTTCTGGCAGGAAAGGTATACAACAAAGCTGAGGGCACACAAACTGACTTTGCAAGCTCTGTGGCGTCTCCTGATGCCAAGCCTTCTCTCCTTTGTTGCAGAGGCGGACGAGGACTGCCATGCTTGCATTTCCAGGATGGCTTCTGATGAGGACCCTCAAAAGATTCCAGAACTGATAACATTTCTGGATCAGGAAAAGTTCAGGAAGATCAGATCAGGATAAAAAAAAGATCAGGAAAAGATCAGAATTTGTTCACTTAGCAGCATGATAGAACTTTGTTTAGTTTTTATGATTACAGACAAGCAACTTTAACTTCTACATTTTATTGATAAACATCAGTAATCATGTAAACATTAATCAAAATGCTTCAAATATGTCTTAATCATTTTTCTTGACCCTCAAAACGTATGTCGAGACATCTCATTTGTCAGGTTTGCATGCATAGTAACAAAGTTACAGCAGAAAATAGATTTTTTGGTAATGGCAGTAGCTAATTAGCATAATAATAGATTTTTGGCATGTTACGAATTTTATTAGCCTGTAGCTTTGATCTATTGCTCAAGGGACATTTCTAAGATGCGTACATGTGAACAATGTGCATTTATTTAAATGTTATAGTAGTGCTTGTCCCAAGAAAGTGCCCAAAATTGTCAATTTGGCAGCCATTTTGTTTATGCTAATTAGATGGTCAAAAACTCAATTCAGCTTGGGAACAGGGCTAGTCGAATTCAGCATACCTTAATTATGTTAAAAAAGTCATGTTCCCAACTTTTACTAAAAAATGCTTCTCTGATGCACATTTCTCAGAAATACGTCGTCTATACCTATCTCAATGTCAACCCGACATTCGGTAGAATTGTAATAAATTGCTTTATTTTCGGTTATTGCCCTTAACAATTTTTAAGCATGGCTCTCAAGAGGAAAGCTGTTGCTCGTGGTGAACCAAGTGCAAAAAAACAGTCGAGGAAAGTGACGTCTAACTCAAAAAGTGGAGGTTTTGGATGAGCTTGGCGGAGGTGAGAGTGCGTTTATTTTATTTATTTGATGGTGGTAAGAGCTGCAGAACAATTTAGAAAATAAAACACATCGACAGATTACAAAGCAAAAATATTCCAGAGATTACGGTAATAGGAGAGGAATGGTGAGGGCTTTGGGGCTGGCAGGATGGGCTAGAGGTACGCATACCCACCTCCAAGCTGTCTAGCCCAAGTTTGAATCCTGATCCAGCTCTAAACTGTCATCCTGGTATTTCGCAGGCAGGGTAATTGATTTATCATTGTGTGTGCTGTTCCTCAGATGGATGTTGAACTGGGCATCCCATCTGCCGGCATGAGTTGGTGGACGTTTGAGACCCTTGCGGTGTCCTTTGTGAAGAGCAGACGAGTTATCGCCGGCACTATGAACAAATTCCAAATTTCTGCCCTAACTACGACTGCGCAGGCAATGCCAAACCACCTCATACAAACCTTGCTCAGGAAGCTGCGTTCGCAGCACTGATGCTTTATGAAGAGTATGGTACATCAGAGAGAGGGGGAGAGATTGGGGCTCCAGACAAATTACAGAAGAGGAGGGCAACATTTAATCTGCTTCAACACAGCAGGAGACTTCATTGTGAAGTCGATTCATATTTATTTTACATGTTTATTTCAATGGTGATTTGTATTTTGGCTGTTGCCCACCTCTCTTGATATTTTCTCAAAGCCCAAGAACCTATCCCCCTTATTACCAAACAAAATTTGTTTTAACTATCATGGCATTTTTCAGGAACGTAACCCCTGTGATATTTAAGGGTTTATTGTATATGAATAAAAAAAAAAAGTCGGTATTAAATTTTATTTTTAACTGCAAGAGATGGAATGATATGGATTTTAGTTCAGTTGGAGATTGGGTGATGATTTGGGGGGGGGGGGGGGTGAGCATCTGAATAAAAGATAAATACTTTTGTTTCACGAGAAGAATATTTAACATTAAATTGCTGTTGTGCTTGAGAAATTTAAAATATTGTGCAACACCTACAGTTTGCGCCACTACGCAAATAAGTGAACCATTGCAAATTTACAAAACTCAGTTGTGATTCCCCCAAAAAAGCGTTATTACACCCAGTGCCACTTTTTTCCAATAACACAGCAGTTACTATACTTGATGTGTGAATCGACCACACGGTGCTACTTGAGGGTGTCCTAAGCCTCCAACGAAACCTGTGCCTTCCCGAAGTGCGAAACCTTCAGAATGGCTTGCCAAGTTTTACATTGAACACTTTATGGTAAGATTTAGCAAACACAGCATTAACAAAGTTCCATGATGCTAATAGGTTTCCATTAAACAAAAGATAAAAAGGAAAACTTCATTGTGTTGCTCATTCAACCACAGGTAATACAATGAATCAGAATTTTGGGACCATCGTTTCTTTCGTCGATAATTCCTTTTTAAAAATAATGTGAACTAAAAATAACATGGTAGCTTACCGAGGCAGTGAGAGGAGCAGAGTGACCAGAAAAACGTCTGACCACATTTCTCAGTGTCACATCTACAACCACTGCTGAGAAATCATCACAGCGGACAGCACACAAGCCACTGGGGAAGAAAAAGGGAATGTTTAAGCACGAGGAACAAGAAAGAGCAATCAGAGATTGGAGAGCCTCACCAAAATTGGTTTGGTGTGGAAAATAGAATGTGTAATACTGGCTACCACCAGGTGGCATTTATGTCCTATGTTAGCACATTATGTGTGGACACATAAACAAATGGACAGAGGACCCAAATGCAATCCACTCTCCTCTGGTGAGGGTAAAAATGTTGTGGGCAGTGAAGAGAAAGCATGGGTCATAAAAAAAAATATATATATATATCAAGCTCCCTGGTGGTTGAGTTAAAACTCACCTGTCACGATGGAGGGAAAGGCCAGAAGGTGAAGCACCAAGATTCAAGTTGCCAATAAGTGTTCGAGCTTTGAACCTCCAAAATTTCATCCCATTCTCACCAACCTTCGCTGTACCTCCAACTGTGACCACTACTTGGTTCAGAGCATCGATTGCCACACCACGTATTGGGCCATCATGAGCTGGGATGGAAAGGAAACATTTTGATATTTGCAGAAATTTGATGAAGACAAAGTGTTGAACATCATAGGCATTAACCTTCAGCAAGTTTTGGCTTACACATGCAAGCATGGAAACGGCTGTAAAACGATAATGATGATGCTGAAGAAGAGTGTCTGCATTTCCTTTTACTACTGTCTCTGAAAAAGGCATGCATGACCCAACCTCTTTCCACGTTATCTTTTCAGTCATCTGACCAATTGCATCCCGTTCAGGCCATATAATGTTCATCTAAAACCAGTAACGGAAAGCTCTGCTTTGCAATCTTCTCCTCTCACAAATTACTCTGTGAAGTCAAATCATATCTTGCAAATATTGTTTATAACATGTTCAATGTCTACTTGTTACTGGCTGCTTGACGATGCATACTTAGACATTCAACCTTCTGCAATTAAGCTCTTTTGCAAATATATTTCTGTAGAGAATTATTATTATTTTTGACAGACCGAATTTGGATTCCGATCCCAAAGGTTATAGTCTTGATTTGTCACCCAAGTCATCTGCAAAGGGAATCATATACCTGCGTTGGATCCATATGAGCCCCGGTGGATTCCAGACTGAAGATTGTACACGTCAACTTGACCACAAGACAAGCCGACAACGACAAAGTTTGCACAACTGCTCACAGCCACTGCCTGCAATAAAAGTAGCATGATTAAACCACAACTATAGCTTTGGCTTTATTCTTGAGATGAGATCAAGCTAGGTTTGTGCAAAGATTTAAAGAAAAAAAAATGACAATATTATACATGAGAACCACATGTTCTGATTTTAACCATTTTAGCACCATGTTGTAGATGATGGACAGACCGTGGCAGTGGCACGCTGTGTGAGGTTGGGTGGTTTCAATCGTTGTTCCTGCTGGGTGCTACGACGCACAGACCAGGTGCTAACGATAACGCGATCTTTATGGCAAGCCACGACGCCAGCCCAATCTCGCTCACGGCTTGGCTCTGTCATAGCAGGCAAAACCAGAAGAGAAATGAGGTTGAAAAAGAAAACAAACAAAAAAAGAAATCATTGGGCTTGAATGGAACTTCAAAGTGAGTGGAAGTGGAATGCTCCGAGTCTGGGAGGTCAGCGGTTCGAACCCAACCAAATAGTAATGCCAAATAGTTTTAAAATGGTACAGCTGCTTCCTTGCTCGATGTTCAGCACTTAAAAGGACAGAACACGGACAAACAACCTAAGATTGGTAATAATAGTGCAGGTTTTGATGGGCTGAATGGCCTCTTCCTGTGTTGAAGTTCTTTGTAAGAGAACAAACACATATATCTTATATATACTGTAATCTATGCCAGTCTGTCTGTCGATCTGTCCGTTTGGGGAGGGCTTCAAAATTGAATTGCCACCATTTTGTTCGCTCTGTATAGCCCTCTTTGTAATGCTCACACTTTCTCAGCTATATCTCAACTCTAATTCGATTTCATTTTTTGTAGTCGCTAAGATGGTGTAAGTTTTGGATGCAAAAAAAAAAAAGAAGAAAAAAAAAAGAAATAAAAGAAGACGATTCGCGTTTTTAGACAAAAATGCATTATAAGTGAAATTAAGGCCTGTATAATAAATATAAAGTCTGTTCAGACTCCCTCATGGCTATATCTTATCTCTAATTCACCTTCTGATTTCATTTTTTGTAGTCAAGATGGTTCAAGTTTCAGTTGCATCAAAAAGGTGAGAAAATAGGATGAACATTAGCGTTTGTACACAATACATACTAATAGCCATTTTCGATGTATCTGGTCCGATGCGATGTGGGGGGGGGGGGAGTTGTCATTAAGTTACCTTTTTAAGAAACAAAGGTATATTTTGACTACAACTCAGGCAAAGAAAACGGAGTAATGATTGCCAGCGATCGCAGCAGCGGTCTATGATACACCGCCAAAAGAAGGTACGTTTTCATAATGCATAGGAAAGAAAATTGTGGTCTTAAAGAACAACAAAAATAAAATAAACGTCGTTTTCACATGACTTTTCAAGGCTCAATTGTGTGCAACTACAGGATTAATAAATAAACTATTTCACATGTGCATGCACATGTAATTCACATATACTACATGAAATGAATAAACATTAAAAGGGAAATTCTCGAGTTTTTTTTTAAGTTCATAATGTACAAATTACTTGCGTGGATCGGCTCGCGACGCCCGCCTCTCCACACATTGTTGCAGAGATTGATGTCATATATTTGCTGTGTTGGCATGATTTACAACAATCATCATTCAAATATTTTTTCTACAAATTTAATTGTAATATATATATATATATATATATATATATATATTTGAAATTTAATTTGTGATTTAAGAAGATCCAAGTGGTCTTAATAGTCAAGGATGTAAGCTGTCTAATCTGTCTGTAGGGAAGAAGGGGTCTAAATTGTGTCAAGGTCAAAGGGGTCTGAAGGATCTTTTGGGTCTTCAGGGTGATTTGAGTCCATCAAGGTCTCTGGAGATGGACTTGTGGCCTTGAGATTATCCATGCTTGGCTACAAATCTTGTTTCTGACCTCCTCGGCCAATTCTCTGCTTTTTTTTTTTCTTTTCTCCCATGCTCATTGCGGTACACACAGACACAAAACAGAATGAGTTCTTTTCTCGATTCAAATTGGTTGAATGAGTGATTTTTATAAGGCAGGCACCTGAAACTCACCACAGGTGAGTTTAATTTCAAAGTAAAGGAGAATCACCTGTTTGAAATCTAATTATTTCTAACGACTTATAAAAGGTGCCAATATTACTATCTGGGTCATTTTAGGATTTCTGTGTGGAATAAGCGAAGATTTACTAATTTTTTCAGCTATTTTTGTTTTGTTCCGCTGAAAAACAAGGAAATACATATGTGGATACCAAAATATTTTTTAATTTCAACAATTTTCTGGAAGAAATGGTGCATTATTTGAAAAAAAGTGCAAGGGTGCCAATATTTTTGGCCACAACAGTAAGAAATGTCACAGGCCTTGTGAATATGGGGTGTGGAAAGCAGCGATCAAGGCTGCGGTCTGTTGTTTATACACTGCCCCAGTAACTATGTGCCATTCTCTCAAGCAGGGCATTTACAGAGGACGTTATGCAGGTCTTTACTATTATTACCTCCGCCACTGAAGGTGGAAGGTGGTTGTGTTTTCACTCCTTTGTTTGTGTGCAGGATATCTCAAAGAGTTGGACAGATTCGGACAAAATTGGTGGACACGTTGGGTGTGTGACAAGGACAAATTGATTCGATTTTGGTGAAGATCGAAAATGGATCTGGATATGAGAATTATTTTATTTTTAAAGTGATTCTTCACCATTTGAGAGTTAGGGCCAAAAACAATATATCGCATATTTCAAAAATGTATTGGGCCCGATATGTTCTCATGGATCAGGCAGTGCATGGCGGAGGTATGTGTTCTTCAGAGTACACTTCCAGTTTTCTCTGAAACAACTCGATAATGGACCACAAAACCTATTTCTTTGTTCAAGGACTTCTGGGAATCTCACGACGTTGTGAAAGAAAACGTTATCATTTTATTTTTAACGATGTGTGTGTGTGTGTATATATATATATATATATATATATATATATATATATATATATATATATATATATATATATATATATATATATATATATATATATATATATATATATATATATATATATATATGCATCAGAGAGAATATAATGGGTTTTGGGTCATTTATGATAATATAAAATACTGTACAGCTAAACTGAGGAAAAAGGTAAAAGTCAACTCAACATGTGGGTTGCGAATCAATTTGGGCCATGCACATGCTTTTTGTGCTCCTCCTCTCACCACACCCCCCACCCTCCCCCCCAACCTCCTTAAACTGACCCACCTGCTGCAATAAAGGTGATTGGAGGTGCTTCACAGTTTTCACTATCCAAGTTATTCCGATTCCACCCTGAGAACAAAAAAGAAAAACCCATTGGGTTCTAAAATCATTACAACACCCTGGCAAAAATAAGGAAAACAACTTATGATGCCAATGGAAAGTGCAACAGCTTCAATAAAAACAATAAAATTTTAAATCAACTAAAATAAAGTGTCCCACAGTGGGAGAAATTTTATTCATTTTTATCAATCTCACAAGCTACACTCAAAAATAAAATGTTTGGAAAAGAGGACTAAAATAATAATAATAAAAAAAATAAAGGGGAGAAAAACAAGAGAAAAAGCTCGGCCGCACACATACCTTGGCGTAATGTCTTATTGAACTTGTCGTGATCCGTTGATAAAAGTTGAAGGGATCCATCAAGACCTAAGGATACAATAAGTGGCTATACAAAGAGGTACAGTATTAACTCGTCCTCTCTACAGTGAACATCTGAATGACAGCACAGCCGACAGGACACAGATTATTTACGCTGACTGTGCCCACAAAACAACTTCACACAAATGACACGTTTTCATTTATCGTCGGTAAAGACAGACAATTTGAATTTACCCGCTGCCAGAATACCGCGTCCATCTGATCCATAATGGAGGAGACAGCTCGGCTGGGCCGCCAGGCCGCAACGGCTTGATAGCAGACGGCCCGTTCCTCCTGGACCATCAAATACCCAAACCTGTCACACAAACCTGTTAGTATATCAGCAATAACTCTATTAACACAACACATTTTGATAATATAGTAGTCCCAGTGCAACAAATGTAGTACAATGGAGAGTCATCATCACACCATTTGAAAGCCTTTATCCCTGAGCAGGGGTCAGCTTTTTGCGGGCTGCAATCATGGTACCCTTTCTTGTGGCAATGTTTTTATGGCCGGATGCCCTTCCTGACACCAACCCTTTAGTCACCTTTGACCCTGCAGGGATAATTACCAGTATACTGGTGCTCATTTTGCCGACCTTCGGAAGGATGACAGGCTGAGTCAACCCCCCTGATGCTAATTCAGTGGCCAGCGGGGCTCGAATTCAGGACCCCAAGGATCCCAAGCCACCGCCTTAACCACCGATCCACACCAGGCTCATCAGTACAATGCAGTGTAGTGCACAGCAATATATTTAGAATTGTACAAGAAGAGATCCAAACTTGATGCCAAGTTAGAGCATGATCTGTGAATTGAATAACCTCCCTGCAAATATCATGGAGGCATCTACAGTAGAAGCCTTTAAGATAAGGCTTGATAAGTATTGGTGGAGCCAACATCACTAGTATTTAGTGCATGAAAAAAATGTTTTTAATACTGCATCCAAATCAGGTCGTACTCAATCTACGTCACGAATACTGGGAAAACTACAGGAACACCGATGATCCATACACTGACGTGATGTGAATATAGTGGCTGTTGTAATATTAAAATATAAAAAATATTAAAAAATAAATGTTGTAATATAGTGGCATAACTAAATAGCACTTTGGTACAACAAACAAAAGGAAAAATAAAATAAAGTGTGAATAATTATTCATCACGAATGCGGTGCAGAATTAAACGATAACCTCCGCCACCGGAATAATAATTTTTCAATTTTTTTTTCCGGATATTACAATTTTTTTAAGTGATTCTTCATCATTGAAAGATGGGGGCCAAAACGGTACATTAGTACAAGCTTTCAAAAAGTTGTGGCCGGATGACGCCAACACTTGGTGGATGAGTTGGTTAGGTGACAAGAACAAGCTGAATTGGTGAAGGTCGAGATGCAGATCCGGCCCATCAATGCGATACAAAACGTAAACTGTTCAGCCTGGCGGAGGTATGCACTTTTCCGAGTGCCGTTCTAGTTTCAATTTGTGAAAGTTGAATGGAAAACGTGGTGTTGTCGTTGTTTAAAGGTTTACGCAATCTTAGGGACGATTATCATAACTAAGAACTCCTGTGTTACTGAATAAACATTCCTCATCCAAACATACAGGCAAAGCCTTGATGAAGTGGAATAAGCAAGTAAAGCCTTAAACTAATGTACTTTATCAGTCCAGGCAGCCAAAATGAGGCGAACTTCCCCTACAATCTCAACCTCTTGCACACGGTGAACAAGGTATGTGAAAGATTTCTTCAGTTATTTAGTATGCAGTCTGTGGCTGCTGGTTGCATCATTTCTGGAAGCACAGCTGTGGCGCTGATGCAGTGCCCGTTACCAGTAAGCTGGTATTCATTTTGCCAACCTCGGAAGGATGACAGGCTAAATCAACCCACCTGGTGTGATTTCAACAGCACGACAGGGGTTCAAACTCAAGACCCCAAGATCTTAAGCCAGCCACCTAAACCAATAAATCAGCATCGGGTTTATTATTTCTTCAGTCGCATGACAGTTTTTAGTTAATATAACAATTCCTAAGATTGGCCAAGTCTCTTCGTCACTATAATCATCCTGAAGATTTGGTCAAGTCTTTGGTTACTACAGTGCGTCTCAAAAGTAGTGCAGTGATCTGTCTGTAGGCTCGCTGCACATGAACAATTGAATTTTCATTCGTAAAGTACAGTTCAACAATTGCAGTACGTTCATGATCTGTCCATCTACTCGTAGTAAATATCCATGGTTTGAGCATCAATCTGAAAAAAAACAATAATCACTATTAGGCATTATCAGTTACAAAATATACAAATCAAAATCACTACACAACTTTTGGGACACCCTGTATAACCAACCATCCCTTAGATTGGGTAAGCCCCAGATTTTCAACATGATGCACATTGCACAGGGTGAAACCTCTAAATGAAAACAGCACAACTCTCAGCAATAATGGAATCTGGCTGAAAGGGTAGCCACAATGAATAGCAAAAACCTGTACGTTTAAGCTTTAGAGAGAGAGTAAATAAAAGGTACGTGCAAGGCACCTCCTGGTGGAGGCAAACTGGCACACAGGACAGGCTTGTTTGATGTGAGCAAGGATAAAGTTTTGGTCTGTGAAGGTACAGTATGCTTAAGGCAATATCAAATGTGTTATCTCATGCATGGCCAAGGCCTTGTTTATCATGCAAATGATTAAGGATCACAGCGATCTCACACCATGTGAGCCAGGGTGGTGATAAAGGGCTGCCATCATGTTACTCAATATGGTACCAGAGCATCCAGACAAACATTCAAAAGGTGTGATTATATTTAGCGCAGCATTGATCAAAAGGTGGTTAGCAACAAGGAATGCTTCTGTTTCACACTGTACAACTTGTACTGCAAGGACACCATCACAGCAGGCACACCTCATCCTGTGTGTCAAGTATGTGGAGTTGTTCATGCAAGTATCTTGCAGCAAACATGTAGAACAATGTATTTACACTACGTCATATGGAGTAGAATGCCAAGGTGTCGTTTAACAACGAGGCACATCTTTGCAAACCACAACATTAGGAGCATCGCAAGCCTGGTGTTGGCTTCGTGGTTAGGGTGGCGGCTTGGGATCCTCGGGTCCTGAGTTCAAGCCCCGTTGGCCACTGAATTAAAATACACCAGGAGGTTGACTCAGCCTGTCATCCTTCCGAGGTCAGCAAAAATGAGCACCAGTGTACTGGGAAGGGGGACACTGCATCAGCGGCATAGCCATGTCCCAACCAATGATGCAACACAGACAGAGACACAGAGACACAGAGAGACAGAGACACAGAGACACAGAGACACAGAGACACAGAGACACAGAGAGACAGAGACACAGAGAGACAGAGAGACAGAGAGACAGAGAGACAGAGAGACAGAGAGACAGAGAGACAGAGAGACAGAGAGACAGAGAGACAGAGAGACAGAGAGACAGAGAGACAGAGAGACAGAGAGACAGAGAGACAGAGAGACAGAGAGACAGAGAGACAGAGAGACAGAGAGACAGAGAGACAGAGAGACAGAGAGACAGAGAGACAGAGAGACAGAGAGACAGAGAGACAGAGAGACAGAGAGACAGAGAGACAGAGAGACAGAGAGAGAGAGAGAATACTTTTCTGCATGCTCATCTCATCCGTGCTCACCACCCGTGTTGTTGCAAGAATGTGATAGGGGATAAAGGGAGTAATATAGATCAGTTACGTCATTAAATATCTGTTTAGCATGGTACGGTATCTACATGGAAATGACAAGGAACATGTCAAAGGATGCATCGGAGCGATCATCATAATTCCTCTCCTCCTCTGTATGTGCCCAAGTCTCATTTTTCCCCACTTTCCTTCTTGAACCCTCCGATATGTTGTACATGTCATACATAACCAAAATGATGGCCCAGGCCTGCCAGTAAACATGCCCTACTTCATGGTATGACTGAGAACCCTCGCGACATGCTCCATGTGTGAAGGCTGCCATGGTTACACCAGCAGGAGTAGGCATGTTGCGATACGGTTTGGTCCGTGTGCAGGGACAATGAACGGGTGGTCACAGAGTGAGCGGCTGTGGTGCTGGGAACAAAAGGGAAGAGTTGTCATTGTGGACGGTGTTGGAGGTCTGCTTTGAGGAGTGGGGTTCTTGTGATTGGTGCGTCCTCAAGGTGCCGAGGTCCGTGGAGGCAAATAATTTGGACAGGTCTGAACCCCAAGGCTCGAGCGACTCCAAGCCAGCTCCAGTGTGAATTTTCTCATGTGTCCTGCCTTAACTATCTGTGGTACGAATGAGAAAAGGTCGTGGTTAAGCCAAACGAGATATTGTAGGCACATGGGTTGACAACTGCATAGAAACTGATGTTTATTTCTTCTTCTTCTCCTTCTCCTCCACCTCATTCTCCAAACCCATTTGTTATTCATTCATCAAAACCTTTTCTCACCATTTATGTATTGGTGGTGCATGGTTTGTTTCATTGGAATGATACAGCCCCAACATGAATAAGTCCATGGCCGTTGGGAAATGGCACCAAACTTCGTTAGGAGGTCAAATAAAACACGTGAAAGGGTTATTCACGGTTTGCTCGGCCCAAGTATTAACAAAAGAGGAACCTATCATCATGGCAGAATCTCGCTAAGAGTTTTCTGTGGGGTGGAAACCGAAGTAAAGACCTGTTTGGCTTTCACAGTGGATGGTGCAGTCTCTTTTGGCAGTCCGTCGCTAAAAGCGGATGGTGCGGGAGGTATATTTGACCACGTATAACCACCTGATAGTTCACCGTTACAGTATTTACACCGTGTCACATGGAGTAGAATGCAAAAGTGTGCTTTAATCTCTTGCCATGCCTAATTTTTTTTTTTAAAACAACAAAAAAAAAACCTTTTGAATCATAGAGGAGATAAACAACAGAGGGGAGCAAACTTGGTGATGGTAACCAAGGTGGGGGTTTCTGGAAGAACGATTTTGACCTAGAGAGCATGGGTAGGCGTCGGGAACAGAAGGCTAGTGCCACGAGGCGAAAAGTGAAGCTATAGAAAAATATTTCCACCAACCCACCTGCTGTGAGCAAGAAGCAGACTCTCGGCTTTGAGACTCTTGCCAGGATATGCCAATAATCTTAAAAGTTTTGGACTCAACTGCCTCCAGGACAGCAAGATGAGAAGCAGCTGCACCAGTGCAGAGTTTCTCCTAAAGAGTCATGTGACTTTGGACGAAAGCCTTGTACACCATTATCAGCTGCGTGTCCCACAAAATGTACTTTGGCTCTGCGATGATTATTAAGATGTTGGTCAGCCCGAGAGACCAATGTTAATCAAAAGATGCATTTCACTTGCACTTTATGAATAGGCTTCTTTTTTTTTTTTTTTTTTTTTTTTTTAACTTCGGTTCACAGTGACCTGTGCTGTGTATCATTTATTTTCTGTAAAATGAGGGCATAAGTATGCACCTGGGAGTGACAACACATCTATTTGTCATGTATGTATACTTTATATTGTGGTATGGTGGAAGATGCATTTAAAGGGATTTTGAATAGGACTCGCCCACGGATTAACATATTTATTTAATGATGAAAACCGACTCTATATTTATTGATAAATTTCACTCGTACATGACATAGGAGTCAAAGAGGTATTCCATATACAAGCAACAAATTCTCCCCATCTCACCCGGATTGCATTGTCAGGGCCGGAGGTCAGTAGTTGGCTCTGGTTGGGGAGGAATGTCGCAGTACCCAGACCTCCACGATGTGTCGAACGCAGCTGTCCGATGAGACGCCGATTGTTCAGATCCCAGATGCCCAAGTGGCCTAATGGTGAACCTGCTGCTAATACAGCCTCCCCATCTGCAGCAAAAATATTGCATCTTGCCTGTCTTACGGTGGTGGAAGCAAAATCCCTCTTCCTGCTCAACACTCTTTAATGGGCATACAAGATATAACATAGCAGAGTGCCCAAAATGAAGTATCTAGAAACTGCAATTGCTTTCACTTGATCAATAATAATATACAAAGTAATTATTGTTTTTATCGAGTTAAAAAAGATACAAAACACCCCAACACCTCTTTCCAGCCTCGTGTTGGCTTCGTGGTTCAGGTAGTGTCTTGGAATCCCAGGGTCCTGAGTTTGAGCCCCGTTGGCACTGAATTAACACCAGGTGGTTGACTCAGCCTGTCATCCTTCTGAGGTCGGCGAAATGAGCACCTGTATACTGGTAATCGGGGCACTGCATCAGCAGCATAGCCACACCCCTAACCAATGATGCAACCAGCAGCCAAAAAGGCAGCACATGATGGGAACCTCTTTCCAACATCATCCCCCTTTCCTCTGCCTTTCGATTATCAAAATTTATTTTCTCTTCTGGTTCAACAGATATTTGCTCTCAAGCCTCATAATGCATATGATCCATCCCCTCCTTCCTTCGGCATCAGATCTCCCTTTCTTGTTTAATATCGGTATCGATAAAATCATTTTCGTCTCAGTTTCAAATATCAGATTATATTTTTACCTCTGCCACCGAAGGTGGAAGGAGTTTATGTTTTCATCTGTTTGTCTGAGAGCAGAATATCTCAGAAGGTTATGGATGGATTCAGATGAAATTTGGTGGACAGGTTGGGTGTGTAACAAGGACGAATCGATTCGATTTTGGTTAAGGGACGGATGCAGTTCCAGCCTATCAGTGGGCTACAAAACAAACTGTTCAGCCTGGCAGAGGTATGCACTCTAAAGAGTGCCATTCTCGGTTCTCCTGTTGCCATTTGAAAAAAAAAAAATGTTCAAAATAATTTCAGAAATGCATTCGTTTAAATAATTTCTGATGACAGTGTTTGTTTTTTTGGAAAAGTTGTTGGAAAAGCAAAATAAAAATTTTATAGCAATTTATTTCAATGGATTTTAATTAACAACCTGTATAACAAACTCCATGTACTGGCACTTTGTTCATCATCAGCCTAATAAGAATACAAAATGAGACATATGTTGAGTGATGAAATTCCCTTTAAACATGATGTCATATTGATCCACTACAGCAATCGATTATAAGATCTACATCCATTGGACCATGTTTGACTATTAACTCTTTCAACAACTGCAATCCCAATACCTGTTTTAAGATGAGCATCAATTAAACCTTCAACCCACCTGTACGGAAAGTGAGGCAAGTAACTGGTCCCCAATCTTGGACGAACTGCATGAGAGACTCATCTTGCATGATATCATGGATTATAATCTTTCCTGATGCTGTGCCAACTCCAACTACACCTACTGCTGGTGCCTGGGCATACAAAGTGGGTGGGGGGGGGGGGAGGGAGAGATCATTCAATCCCAACATACATCAGATGAAACAAACAAAAAAAAAAAAACGTTTCATGCAACTAAAAATGACATGCCTTGACAGTCTATTACCACGCAATAGGTCACCGATAAGAATAGCGAAGACCCGATGAGTTTTTGCAACAGAAAGTTTCTGATCACCCCCCACCCCACCTCCCCCCAAAAAAAAGTCTTCCTTCAACTTTGGGAAAACATAGAAGTCTGGGAGAGTCAAATGGATGGAAGGAGTTCAAAACCACAGAGTTGCTGTGGTCACCGAAATGCAGGATGCCACAGAAAACAGCGGCCATGACATTTCCAGCTACCGCCTTCTTAATGAACTTCCGGGGAGGTGGAGAATGTGTACTTCCAATGTATGCTTTCCTATTTTGTCTCAGAATCAATGATGAATTCCTGAACCTTCCTGAGTTACAGTCGTGCTTATAAATTTGTCTGGATTTCCTCGAAACATCAAGAAGAGCTCTTCTGATCACGTGTAAACATTCTGGGCATCCACTTTGCTGAAACCTTCTTCATGCCGAAAGTTTTAGGAAGGATGCTGTGGATGCATTTTTAGTATAATGGATTTGAGGGTGATAAAACAAATAAATTTATGATATTTAAAAAATTGGTATTAAAATAAATATATTAAACGTGAAGTAAAAATGTACTCAATGTATCTATTTTAAATTAATATAATCATATCTTTTCTTTGTATGGAAGAATCAACTTTGACCAGAAAAGCTATAATGAGCAGAGTGGCCTTCCAATAAGACAGATTCAGCATTTATTATTATTTAAATATATTGTTGCGGTTCTCGGAACCGCATGCATCCAACAGAGAGTGGTCCCAAGACAGTTTATCCATTAATATACGTAAAGATAGTCCCTTCCCTTTTGTCTAGCGGGACAACAGGGGCGTGCGTTGCGATGATCTCATAGCTAGGTTTACTTACATCATTTTTTCTTCATTTCGTCCTTACTCTTCTTTTCTGATTATTCCTGAGGTAAATCTGAGCCACGTGTGCCTTCGCTGTGAGATGGGTCCTCGCGGAGGCCAGCGCGTGCGGCGCCGCTGCGAGGAAACGATGACGCGCGAGCATTAACAGCGCAGAGCCCCCGTTCCCAAGCGAGCCATCAACCCAACGCGCGCGGCGAGTCATACAGTGCACTTGGCAGTTCGGGATTATCGACTCGAGCTTGCGATGATCTGGGGAAGATTGCCGGTTGCATTAAAAAGGCATACAAATAAATATCTGTTGAGAGGCTGCACGAATGGTGTTTTTCACAACACAGGAAACACAGCCAGCACGACGCCCACGCTGCACGAAACAAGTACGGAGGCCGATAAAGGTGACTCCATGCCACGTTGGGCGGGATGCAAGTGTGCGAAGTAAAAGCGGCACGTTCCTTTTCAACCAAATATCTGATACATATTGGTGTTTGCACCGCACACACGCGAGCAGAGTCATGCAGACGTGAGCGCTGGCCACGTGCGTAATGGCCGAACCACGCACACTGTATGGAATGTGCTCAAAGGCACACATGTAGACCGCTCGCGACTTTGTTATCGTACAAAGTGGGGCATTAATGCACCGCTCGCGACTTTGTATCGTATTTCCTCAATACCTGACACATATCAGTGTTCGCCCCACGCACACGCAAGCAGAATCGGGCAAACGCGAGCACTGACCATGTGGGACATGGTGGATCTGCGTGTACTGCGCGAAACATGCATGGATTTATCCATTACAATGTACCTTCGGCCTTACTGGCAGCAGCGGATTCCCCACAGATGGTGAACGTCTTCTCGTCTCTACGGCCAGCGAAGCTGCGATCGAGGAGGGGAATGTTGTACAGTGCGGGAAACGTTGGCGCACGTGGAGCGAGCGCATTGATCAGCGCTGGTCGGACGCCCGAGCGGGCATGCGGGACCCTCGGCCGGTCGTCAGGGCACGGCCCGGGGGGTTTTGCGGGACAATTCGCACGCCAAGTTCGATGTGGGCGATTCGTGTCATGTCGTGGGGTGGGGTCGGAGCAGAATATTTTCGCTGTCTGGGATGACCTTGCCAGAAATGGAGTGTTGCGGTTTCCGGCCAAAGTTAGCGGGTCGGGGCCAATCAGAGTGCCCGATTCAGGTGATGACGCTTCGCTTCGGGGTAAACCCCCGCCCCGCACTGCGAGTCCTTTATAGGTTGGAGCGGTCCCTCCACCTTTCGATCTCATCTCTCTGCCTGACATCGCCACGAACCGCCTCCTGCTGCCAGGACTCCGCCTCCTCGTCTCCACCAACACGATGTTGACGACACCCACCTACCACTCAATCCACGCACTCTGGACTCCGCCCCTTCTCCACTCAAGCCCCTCCTTCATGCCCACGGTCTCCACACGCGCAGCTGAAGCCAGGGACGACGCGCCAGCTGTCGAGTACCGCACCATGGAGCATTTCCCCCCGAAACGTATTGGTGGCGCGTTCGTGCAATCAAGTACAAAGGTACCGAGATCGTAGCCTCAACTTCTCTCCCTTCTTGTTTCAATATTTTCTCTTCATCGGGTTTTCTGTGTGCGTCTCCTGGCACCTCTTCAGTTAAGTAAGACTGCAGAAGAACGTTATTGTTATTATTATTATTATTATTATTATTATTATTATTATTTTCACGTTAAGTCTGCTCTGTGTCCCCTTTTGTAAGTTGCCTGTAAATAAATCATTATTAGGAATGTTCCCTGCTCGTTTTTGTGGTTTCTTTCATTGATCCAGCATGGTCCGAATCCGAGCTTAGCCGGGACTTTATTCCCAACGATCCGTTCCTTTTAGCTGGTACGTCCTTGGCAGTGTCGCTCAGTTACATCCGATAAAGTGATCCGATCCGGTTCGGACAAGGCGTACCGAGGGCGTGTTCCCCGGTAATTAAATCACGTGATTAATTAGGTAACCCGATTAACCCAGGGACTGGAGGACCCTTGGTCACGCGGTTGAGTTATTGGCATCCACGGTCGGTTAAGCGACCCGCTGCGTCACGGAATTATCCGTGTGTGATGGCCTACAATTCCGGGGAGTCTGGTGGGAGCCGAGATAGTTTCCCCCACCCAGTGGTCTTCTCACCCGACCCCCAGCCCGCAACAATATGTTCAAGGATTTTATGACATGATAAATAGAAGGTACCAGCAAGCTGGATAAAGGAATGTTAGGTTTAAGTAACTATCCAGATGTACCTCCTTGCTTGATATTCCCTAGTCTACTTCAAGGAAGTTGAACCTTCTCCTTCCCAAACCATAAATTGTATGTGATCCATCTTTGCGCCCAAAGGATTGCAGTGTTGACGTCATTCCTGAACTCAGAGGAAAACTGCACAACTGGTCCTGAAATATATTATATATTTCCTATAAATAATGCTGATTGCTGCATAAAGCTGAAAATGATTTCCATCTGCAAATACGTCAACGTGACAAACTGTGACACTAGCCTTGAAAATGATAAAGAACTGTGTCTCATTGAACAGTATACAAGAAATTGGGATTCTCAATTTGTTTGAGAGATCTGGAACTCGTATGTATTTCTGATCTCTACTATGCGCATAATATGTGTCTGTTTGTTCAATAAATGTTGTAATTGTACTGATGACTGAGTTTACTTCCACAATGCAGATACCAATGTGGGGCTCATGCCCATATTTCAGCTACGTGCCCATGTTGGTCTCCTGTCGGTCTTCAAAAATCTTGTGGACTGTATATTGTACAAGCTTTAACTGAAATAGCAGGTGGTCAAAAGACGCCTGGGTTGGGTCTGGGGAGTCATGTATTCAATGGATTATGGGGTGTGGCGCTGTCGGTACCTATGCAGGAGAACGAAAGTCTGAGTCTTGAAGACCTTGGTGCTTCCAGTCTTGCTCTATGGATGTGAGACTTGGATTCTGACAAGGGATCTGAGAATGAGACTGAACGCCTTCGGTACCAGGTCTCTTCGGAGAATACTTGGCTATCGCTGGTCAGACTTTGCATCCAACGAGCAGTTGCTGAGAGAGACTCAGATGAGATTTGTTACCTGTATAGTCCATGAGTGTCAGCTGTGGCTGTATGGACATGTAACTCGTTTTCCTAATGCTGATTCTGCTCATCAGATTCTCTCAGTGAAGGAGCGTCGTGAGTGGAGGAGGCCAACGGACCGACCATGTGCCTCAGAGTTGCAGCAGGTTGATCGGCATCTCAAGGAGATGGGGCATCTGCCTGGGGAATGGCCAGATGGAGGCCCCTGGAGTACTGGCGGAAAGTGGATGCAGCGAAGTGTTGCTCTGGTGCATGCTCCCAAACCAAGCCAAAACGAACCATTTTCTATTATGGGGTCTTCTTCTGATTTTTTTTTCCTGAGCTTGGCACCTCCTCTTTGCTGGTTAACCCCCACAAATTCAGCTGCTCAACTTTTCACATTGGCACATGAAGAGGTCAGGTCAGGTCAGTTATGGGAGCATGCGCCGGAGCAGAGCGTCGCTGTGTCCACTTTCTGCCGGGACTCCAAGGGCCTCCGTCTGGCCATCGCACAGGCAGATGCCTGGCCCATCCCCATCTCCTTGAGATGTTGATCAATCTGCTGCAACCACGAGGCACGTGGTCGCCTCATTGGCCTCCTCCACTCACGAGGCTCCCTTGCTGAGAGAATCTGGTGAGCAGGATCAGCGTCAGGAAAATGAGGCACATGGCCATACAGCCACAGCTGACACTTACGAACTCTGCAGGTAACAAATCTCATTTGAGTCTCTCTCAGCAACCGCTTGTTGGACACAAAGTCCGACCAGCGAGAGCCAAGGATTCTCCGTAGAGACCTGGTCCCAAAGGAATTAAGTCTCCGTCTCAGATCCCTGATCAGAGTCCAAGTCTCACATCCATAGAGCAAAACTGGAAACACCAAGGACCTGAGGACTCGGACTTTCGTCACACCCCATGATTTTTTTTTCATTTTTTTTGTTTGGTTTGGGGGCACAAGAAAAATTATACTAAATGTTTACATTTCCTGCTAAAAGGAGAAGCGTCTGTCCATTTTTTTGGCGTTTTATATATCCACTTGTGCCGCTTGCTTGTACTGTATCAACAGGAAATTGGAGGAACTTGACTCCTCGCATTCGTGTAAATTTCTCATGTATCTCAAATGCATCCAGTAACAACAATTATGATGAACCATTCTGAAATTTCCACTTTTGTTTAAATGCTGAAAAAAATTTTTAAAAAACGATTTCACTTCGATTTGGTGTTAGCAATGGCAGGTTAAAAGTGCCCCGGTTAGTGGAAGCGAGTCACTGAAAATGCACACACAGCACATGCATGAAAGGCCTTGTTTGTATCCGTGTCATTTTGAACATACTGCATTGACAAGTAGACAATATACGGGAGTTGCATCTGGTATCCTCATAAGCCACGGATTTAGATGAGAATGTTAAATAGGCCAAGTCATAAGGAAGGATAGAAAAGATGAAATGGTGCAAATTATATTGTATATATTGCCTCAATTCTATATTTGTCTAACATATTACCTGAACCAAAGCAGTGATCTCTGACTTCCATCCAGCAAATGTATAAATGAGCTTCCTAAAAGGAAAGGTAAAAGAAAAAAAAAAGAAAAAAAAGGGAGTGTTAAAAGAGAAAAGATGGCAAAATATGTGCCCTCCTACCTTATCAAAAAATTTTGAGAGGTCACCTCGGTACGAATTTAAAATTACCGGTTTGAAAAGGAAAAGGAAGAGGTAGGCTGGAGGAGAGAAAGGAGGGTTGGAGACTGGCAACAAGGGATGCAAAGGGAAAAAGGGGGGGGTGGTATGTGGGGGTAAAATGGATTAAAAAATTCCAATATTGCAGTACAGAAAGGAGTGTGGGGGAAAAAAACATTAAAAAAAAACTAGAAGGGCACTTGGTAGAGCGCATCCCTCCGCCACGTAATGCCCGATCCATGAGAACATATCGGAGCAAATACATTTTTTAAATACCATGCTATATATTGTTTTTGGCCCCATCTCTCCATGGTGAAGAATCACTTTAAAAATCAAATAATTAATTATTGTATCCAGATCTTCACCAAAATCTAATCAGTTCGTCCTTGTCACACTCCCAACCTGCCCCCCAAATTTCATCCCGATCCGTCCACAACTTTTTGAGATATCCTGTACACAAAAAGACAGACAGACAGGAGTGACAACATAACCTCCTTTACCTTCGGTGGCAAAGGTAATAAAGAAGGGTTTGGAGGGGACTGCAAGTTCTACTATTTTTAACACAACATGTAGGTGACTTCTTCACCAATAATTGCACTGCAGTTCATGTTCGGTTGGCTGACATCGGATTAAACATACAGCATTACCCAGTGTGCACATTCCAGAGTTGCATACTGCCTTGACGGCTCCCCAAAAGAACTTTGTTGGTGAGGGTGGCAGGGCTGACGGCACAAGTCACCAAGAAGGATGCTGGTGTCCAGTTCAATTCAAGATACTGCTCTGAAGGTGATGTGTTAGAGACAAAACATGGTTAAGATTGATAAGAATATGACTGAATGGAGAAAGTGTAGAAAACTAGAGGTTACAACTGAATGAAGAATGACAGACCGGTTGCAACACAAATGGACCACGAGATGGCTTTCAAGAAGAAAAAAAAAATTAACAACTGAATAAATGAACATGAGCTAACCTTCAGTGCGTACAACCCATAGGATGAGATGGTTGTCCCTGGAGATGGACAGCAGGTGCTCGCCCAGTGGTAGTAGGATGTGTACAGGTGCCGCGTGGCCATTGTAGGTGTACTTTACCTAGCCAAGTTAACAGTGCCATAAATTAACACAAGCCGACAATAAATCTCTCGAAATAATATCAGAATGCAATCAAATCTCCATGTACCTCCTTGTCACGTGTTAAAGTTGCAATTGTCTTTCCATAGGCAACAAAAATCAAAAACCGGTTTGATGCCAGGCAGGAAATCTCATCAGGAACAGAGTTACCTGGTGAGAACATGCAAAAAATGTTGGGAATTAAAAAAGAAAGGTGAAAGTAGAAAAGGTAGAAAAGGTGAAACAGTAGAGAACAAATTAGAGCAACTACAGAAATTAAAACATCAGCCACAAACGATGTTTTTCCTCGTCACATGTTCTTCTGCAACATGAACCTTTGACCCTTACGACAATGGTGACATTACATCAACATTTAAAGAGCCATGAAATGGTGCACAAAATATAGTTTTTCCAAAATCTTGCAATCTTGAGATTGAAAATATTGTTACGAATTTAGGTCCGCCCGGCGTGCGATCGGCCACGTACTCGAATCGCGACCGCGTCGCCCACCGGAACGGACAATTCAGTCGTGACCCTCCCGGAACAACGCCGGGAGCTAGTCACGGGTGGGTCTTTCGACCTCACCACAATCGTGCTAATTGGCCACCCGCGCAGGATAGGGTTGTTCGCCAAATTCGACCTTCCTAAGTACCTGCGCGAGTAGTTAACCGGGCGATCGTACCTCGCCGCAGGCCGGCCGAGGACACGAACCGCTTAAGCGGTCCGTTCCGTGCTTCAGTGATAACCGAGCGGCGTTATCGCCGACCCCGACGGATGTGATTCCATTTACTGGGTGCTTACACCCTTCTAACAATTCCTTCCGTGATGCAAGATGGCACTTTCAAACAAGGGAAGAGGACGCAACGAAAGGAACGCAAAAGGACCAAAAGGTTTTACCCGCGCCCTCGTGGCGCGATGGCGGACAAGCCGCAATGGCAAGCATAGCCGCGCCTGACTTCGTGCCCCTGGCGTGGCCGGTGAGCTCTCTCCGGCGTTCTCCGCGCAGGCTCGCGCTACACAGCAGGCACCACGGTTGGGGAGGGGAACGGACAGGGTTACCGGCGCTCTCTCAGCGCGGATGCTCGGTATGGGGGGGGGGAATTGTTGATGCCCGGTATGGGGGGGAATGTTGAGGCTCTCTCAGTACGTCAATGCTCTTTTGGCGAAACGGGGGTTACCGGCGCTCTCTCAGCGCAATGCTCGGTATGGAGGAGTTGTCGCTCTTTTCCGCGAGTTGACGCTCTTTCCGAGCACTCTGGACCGCACTGGCTCCGGCAAGCTCTCCCTGGCTGTGGCCTCCACGTCGCCCCTTTCCCCGGCGGTGGTCCCCACGTAGCCCTCTGGCTTGCCACTAAGCCCCTCTCCACGTCCCTGCTTCGTTCACCAACTCTCGCTCTTCTCGCCCCTCAACTCTGACTTGAGCTCCGTTCTGTTCGTCCTTCCTCTCCATGGACCAGCCCCCGTCTGCCACGAGCTCAGTTGTGCTCGCCCTTGTATAGGCCGGGGGAGCGGAAAAATCCGACCCCCGACCCATGACTCCTGACCCCGGCCAAACCGACGTGGTCGGAATCACCAAAGCCTCACCCTGTCAGCGTGAGCCCTGACCCGGCAAAGCGTACGTGGTTGAAATCATCGGGGCCTCGCCCTGTCAGCGTGACCCCTGACCCCGGCAAAGCCGACATGGTAGGAATCACCAAAGCCTCGCCCTGTCAAATTCAGCTTCACCCCTGATGAGCTGATGGTGGTGTTTAGCCCCGAAGCTTTGCTTTGACCGTGCAGTTTCGATCCGGCCGAGCCGATGTGTGTGTGTGTGTGTGTGTGTGTGTGTGTGTGTGTGTGTGTGTGTGTGTGTGTGTGTGTGTGTGTGTGTGTGTGTGTGTGTGTGTGTGTGTTTCACCGAGCTTCGCCTCGCCGAACCGATGCGTGTATATGCCCCGAAGCTCAGTCCGCCAGCGCGGCTTCATCCCGCCCGAGCCGATGTGTGTGTGAGTCACCGAACATCGCTTAGACCGCGCGACTTCGGCCCCGATGGAGCGGACGTGGTAGAAATCACCAGAACGTCGCTTGGACCGCGCGACTTCGGCCCCGACGGAGCGGACATGGTAGAAATCACCAGAACGTCACTGAGACAGCGCGACTTTGGCGTTCTCTCTGGGACGAAGGCGATGCCATGTTTGTGGGGTAGCACTGTTGATGGTAGTGGAGGGAGAAAGGCGAAGGTGGTGGGGGTTTGGTTGTGGTTGCTTGGGGGCGTTGTGGGTGGTGGCGATTTGGTTGTTGTGGGATGATTGGTCCAAAATAATGATAGAGAAAAGAAAGACGGCTCTCTCAAAGGATCACAGCCCATGAATCACACAAATTCCCTTTAAACAACGGTGGGGAACTATCTGCACATAAACTTAGCGTCATAGCTGATCTAAGGAACCTTAATGGTGTATTGCGAATTTCCACAGCCATAACAATATTATAAATCACAACAATAACTGGAGTTGGAAGGAACACCCAAAGTTGAGAGAAGGAACCAAGAGCCATCAAGTTCAGCATTTCCAACAAACAAAAATCAAACAAAACATGCAAGCACGAAAATTATTCTGAAAGCGGCTCATGTTGCCCATATGATAGAAGTCTTATAACCTCATTCCCAATAATTACCTCTGCCACCGAATGTGGAAGGAGGTTATGTTTTCACCCCTTTGTCCGTTTGTGTGCAGGATATTTTAAAAAGTTGTGGACGGATCCGGATGAAATGTGGTGGACAGGTTGTGTGTGTTACAAGGACGAACTGATTCAATTTTGGAGAAGATCCAGATCTGGCTACGAGAGTTTTTAAAGTGATTTTTTTTACCATTGAGAGATAGGGCCAAAAAATATAATATATAGCATGATGTCTCAAAAAGTTGTGGACAGATTCGGACGAAACTTGGTGGACATGTTGAGTGTGTGACAGGGAAGAAACGATTCAATTTTTGTGAAGATCTGAATCTGGATCCGGATACGAGAATTATTTAATTTCTTTAAAGTGATTCATCACCATTGAGAGATAGGGCCAAAAACGATATAAAGCATAATATTTCAAAAATGTATTGGACCCGATATGTTCAAGTGGATCAGGCATTGCGTGGCGGAGGTGTGCTCTACCGAGTGCCCTAGTTCTGTTATTGTTTTGGTCATTTGTAAGCAAATTACAAAGAACTCAGTTATACAACAGTTTTATGAAATGTATGAATACAATGCTCCTGTTACAATGGCATGTACAAGTTATTTGCAAAGCAACTGAAAAACATTCATTAAAAACATACACCAAACTGAAAATCAGTACATATGACATTATGTGAAAATAATAATTTATTCTCTGGCATAAAAAACACCTGAGCATATAGAACTGATAATGTAATTGTTGAAGGACTGCTGTAGCGTTCATTCCAAGGGTCTTTTTGGCACGAGGGATGTGCAGAACACCTGACTGCAAATTTCCATAAAGTATTTGTCGCATGCAGTAATCATTCAGCACGTGCAGCCCAAACACCCTTTGGTTTTTAAAGGTGAACCAAGGCATTTTGAGCAAATTTGAAATGGTCTCTCCGAGACACCAGCATGTGTATCATCAAAAATAAATACGTAAATAAATAAACCCCACCAATTATTCTTTAACTAGAACACTCGATAGAGCGCATACCTCTGCCAGGCTGAATAGTTTATGTTTTGTATCGCACTGATAGGCTGATCTGGATCTGGACCTGAAACAAAATCTAATCGGCACGTTCTCGTCACCTAACCAACTCATCCACCAAGTTTTGTCACAACTCATCTACAACTTTTTGAAATTTCATGCTGTTTGGTGGTCAGTGGTAAAAAGGCAAGTGAGAAATCTCTTAACTGGCACAAGTCTGGCAGATCTGCAAAAAAAAGATTCTTTAAATTTTAAAGAGTGCCATTTCGCAAAATGTCCCCCCCATAAATATACACACCATATTGTTACGGTTGTGGAAATTCGCATTACACCATAAAGAGTCCTCAGGTGAGATTTCTCAGTAAGTCCATGTGTAGTTAGTCCAAACCCGTTGTATAGAGGGAATATGTGTGATTCATCCGGGCTGCGACGCTTTGAGTTAGCCACTTTTTCTTTCTCTATTGTTATTTTCGACCATTAAGCCGCCAACAACGCAAACAGCCACTATCCTTACCTTCACAACTCCATCCCGCAAACATCGCTTCACCGCCGTTCCCAAACGACACCATAACCATCAAACCACCACCGAAAACCCTCCACCACCTTCGCCTCTCTCCTTCACAACCAACAACCGCACCACCTGTGAACACTGAACGTCGGGCTGTCTAGGACCCGTTCGGCGATTGGTGCCAAACGCACCGAGCCGCGAGCGCGAATGGCGGCCTTTCCGAGGGAAAAATTCGGATCCAAAATGCTTCACGCCCACTCCCCCTCCGACCAATGGGTGAACGCGAGGCGGCTTGGCCCCGCCTCCAAGCGCGTGTATGTGAAGCCCGTTTATGCAAATATGCGGATCAAGGGAGGTTCACGCCCCTTTTTGCCCGACCAATGGCTGCCCGAGGCGTGGCCCCGCCTCCAATCGCGTTTTGATCCGCATATTTGCATATCGGCTCCTCCTGAGACCTATAAAGAGACGAGCGCAAGGCGACTCGCAAGCGTGAGTTGGGAGAAGAGCGAAGCGTGAGTTGGGAGAAGAGCGGGGCAGAGCTGAGTGGAACTGAGAGAGGGTGAGTCGAGCTTGGAGAGAAGTTGCGGAGGAGTTACAGGGAAGATGGCGAACGGCGACGAGGTCGCGGTGTGGGGGTCGCTCGACTCGTCGCGAGATCCAGGCCGACCAGCCATACCCCTCTCCCTGAGCACCAACGATTCCCCCCCCATTCGCGCTGAGATAGTGCCGAGGGGGGCCCCCGTTCCCGCCCCCACCCTAAATGTGGTGCCAACGGGACCGCTCGCATGGAGCATGCCGGAGAGGACTCGCCGACCACGCCAGGGCACGGAGTCGGGGCGCAGCGGCGCGAACATTGCGGCTTGCCCGCCATCGCATCACTAGGACGCGGGTAAGATCTCCCCGGTCTCGTGGACCTGGCCGATCCTCCAGGATCCACGTACATTTGGTCTACGGGCCTGTCTGCCTCCTTGCCTGTGAGGGTGGCTTTCTTCCTTTGCTTTTTGCGTAAATGCTTGTGGTGGCGCCGTCTTTCAAGTAGAACTGTGTTAGTGTTGCCGTGTGTACGCGTATAGTGGGTTTTAACTCTGCATTTGCTTTTTGTGCATTTTTGTATGGCTGTATATACATGCTTGTCTGTGTGTGTCTGAATAAAATGCTTGCTTGTTGAACTGTTCCCGCTCTGCTTCGTCTCCTTCCTTTTTATTGACTCTCCATCCTGCATTGCGTAAGAGATTGGTAGTGGGTGTAAGTTCCTGGTAACTAATCTGAACCGTTGAGGTCGACGATAACTCCGCTCGGTTACCTCTGCAGTACGGAACGAACCGCTTAAGCGGTTCGTGTCCGAGGTCGACCTGCGGCGAGGTACGATCGCCCGATTAATCATCCGCGTAGGTACTTAGGTAGGTCGAGTTTGGCGAACAACCCTATCCTACGCGAGTGGCCGATTGGCACGATTGTGGTGAGGTTGAAAGACCCACCCGTGACTAGCTCCCGGCGTTGTTCCGAGAGGGTCACGACTGAATTGTCCATCCGGTGGGCGACGTACCGCGATTCGAGTTACGTGGCCGATCGCACGCCGGCGGGTGGGAATTCGCAACAATATAATGCAGGACGAGTGCCGTTACCCAAGTACTACCGTTATTTCCACTTGAACGTTATGTGAGAGCAGTCAGATTTTTACATACTGTTTATGCATGTACTTACTAATCGAGATGATAGCCAACTTCGCAACCTAAAAAAAAGAAAAAGAAAAGAAGTGATTATAAAAAGAAAAAGAAAAAAAAAAAGATCAAAAATCACACCAACAAGAAATCCTGACATTCACATACTGGTGTTTGTGGGTCGTTTGTTGCGCTGCTACTCCAACAGTTTTGGCCCAATTACATCCAGACTGGCTACAGATGATCGGCATAACCCCAATTAATGTATAGTGGTGTTTGTATCTTTGTTGGTGGTCTTGGGGGGGGGGGGGATGCCGGTGGGCACAAATTCTCCAACACACAATGTAAAGAAGGGGGGTGCAAATTCTCAATGTAAATGTGTATTGTGCAGTGCCACCTCTAGTTGAGAGAGGGTATTACAAGTCTCCACCATTTACAGTGCAGTATTCCTGTCCCCACATTTTCTAGTGCAGTGAGGTGATGTTAATTATAAGCAGGAGGTATGTTTTTACTTCATGTAAGTAACCCAGTTACTTAAAATTTTTTGGCCTATACAGAGCTGTCACTTGCCTATACACCACCCAAATAAAGGTATGCGTCAGAAGAACGTGTTGCATGCTTGGAACAAGATCGCCCGTAGGGTGGGTACTCTGCTAGTAAAAAACAAAGTACCGGTAATTGTGTATTCGTTCACATTCACGTCACAGATGTGTACTAAAGGCAAAAAGTGAAAGTGCATATATATGCACATGACAACACATTCATTAAATAAAGCAAGCACACACGCATTGCAAAGGCAGGAGACTGCACACTCACAGTATAAAGGGACACACACAGTAAAGATGTACACTGCACGATCACACATATTGTGAAGGGAATACACTCCAAGTACACAATGTAAAGGGAATGCACTCCAAGCACACACAATGTAAAGGGAATGCACTCCAAGCACACACAATGTAAAGGGAATGCACTCCAAGCACACACAATGTAAAGGGAATGCACTCCAAGCACACACAATGTAAAGGGAATACACTCCAAGTACACACAATGTAAAGGGAATACACTCCAAGTACACACAATGTAAAGGGAATACACTCCAAGTACACACAATGTAAAGGGAATACACTCCAAGTACACAATGTAAAGGGAATACACTCCAAGCACACAATGTAAAGGGAATACACTCCAAGTACACACAATGTAAAGGGAATACACTCCAAGTACACACAATGTAAAGGGAATACACTCCAAGCACACACAATGTAAAGGGAATACACTCCAAGCACACACAATGTAAAGGGAATACACTCCAAGCACACACAATGTAAAGGGAATACACTCCAAGCACACACAATGTAAAGGGAATACACTCCAAGCACACACAATGTAAAGGGAATACACTCCAAGCACACACAATGTAAAGGGAATACACTCCAAGCACACACAATGTAAAGGGAATACACTCCAAGCACACACAATGTAAAGGGAATACACTCCAAGCACACACAATGTAAAGGGAATACACTCCAAGCACACACAATGTAAAGGGAATACACTCCAAGTACACACAATGTAAAGGGAATACACTCCAAGTACACAATGTAAAGGGAATACACTCCAAGCACACACAATGTAAAGGGAATACACTCCAAGTACACACAATGTAAAGGGAATACACTCCAAGCACACACAATGTAAAGGGAATACACTCCAAGTACACACAATGTAAAGGGAATACACTCCAAGTACACACAATGTAAAGGGAATACACTCCAAGCACACACAATGTAAAGGGAATACACTCCAAGCACACACAATGTAAAGGGAATACACTCCAAGTACACAATGTAAAGGGAATACACTCCAAGTACACACAATGTAAAGGGAATACACTCCAAGCACACACAATGTAAAGGGAATACACTCCAAGTACACACAATGTAAAGGGAATACACTCCAAGTACACACAATGTAAAGGGAATACACTCCAAGTACACACAATGTAAAGGGAATACACTCCAAGTACACACAATGTAAAGGGAATACACTCCAAGCACACACAATGTAAAGGGAATACACTCCAAGTACACACAATGTAAAGGGAATACACTCCAAGTACACACAATGTAAAGGGAATACACTCCAAGCACACACAATGTAAAGGGAATACACTCCAAGTACACACAATGTAAAGGGAATACACTCCAAGTACACAATGTAAAGGGAATACACTCCAAGCACACACAATGTAAAGGGAATACACTCCAAGCACACACAATGTAAAGGGAATACACTCCAAGCACACACAATGTAAAGGGAATACACTCCAAGCACACACAATGTAAAGGGAATACACTCCAAGCACACACAATGTAAAGGGAATACACTCCAAGTACACACAATGTAAAGGGAATACACTCCAAGCACACACAATGTAAAGGGAATACACTCCAAGCACACACAATGTAAAGGGAATACACTCCAAGCACACACAATGTAAAGGGAATACACTCCAAGCACACACAATGTAAAGGGAATACACTCCAAGCACACACAATGTAAAGGGAATACACTCCAAGCACACACAATGTAAAGGGAATACACTCCAAGCACACACAATGTAAAGGGAATACACTCCAAGCACACACAATGTAAAGGGAATACACTCCAAGTACACAATGTAAAGGGAATACACTCCAAGTACACAATGTAAAGGGAATACACTCCAAGTACACAATGTAAAGGGAATACACTCCAAGTACACAATGTAAAGGGAATACACTCCAAGCACACACAATGTAAAGGGAATACACTCCAAGCACACACAATGTAAAGGGAATACACTCCAAGCACACACAATGTAAAGGGAATACACTCCAAGCACACACAATGTAAAGGGAATACACTCCAAGCACACACAATGTAAAGGGAATACACTCCAAGCACACACAATGTAAAGGGAATACACTCCAAGTACACACACAATGTAAAGGGAATACACTCCAAGCACACACAATGTAAAGGGAATACACTCCAAGCACACACAATGTAAAGGGAATACACTCCAAGCACACACAATGTAAAGGGAATACACTCCAAGCACACACAATGTAAAGGGAATACACTCCAAGTACACACAATGTAAAGGGAATACACTCCAAGCACACACAATGTAAAGGGAATACACTCCAAGTACACACAATGTAAAGGGAATACACTCCAAGTACACACAATGTAAAGGGAATACACTCCAAGCACACACAATGTAAAGGGAATACACTCCAAGTACACAATGTAAAGGGAATACACTCCAAGTACACACAATGTAAAGGGAATACACTCCAAGTACACACAATGTAAAGGGAATACACTCCAAGCACACACAATGTAAAGGGAATACACTCCAAGTACACACAATGTAAAGGGAATACACTCCAAGTACACACAATGTAAAGGGAATACACTCCAAGCACACACAATGTAAAGGGAATACACTCCAAGTACACACAATGTAAAGGGAATACACTCCAAGTACACACAATGTAAAGGGAATACACTCCAAGTACACACAATGTAAAGGGAATACACTCCAAGCACACACAATGTAAAGGGAATACACTCCAAGTACACACAATGTAAAGGGAATACACTCCAAGTACACACAATGTAAAGGGAATACACTCCAAGCACACACAATGTAAAGGGAATACACTCCAAGTACACACAATGTAAAGGGAATACACTCCAAGTACACACAATGTAAAGGGAATACACTCCAAGCACACACAATGTAAAGGGAATACACTCCAAGTACACACACAATGTAAAGGGAATACACTCCAAGCACACACAATGTAAAGGGAATACACTCCAAGCACACACAATGTAAAGGGAATACACTCCAAGCACACACAATGTAAAGGGAATACACTCCAAGCACACACAATGTAAAGGGAATACACTCCAAGCACACACAATGTAAAGGGAATACACTCCAAGCACACACAATGTAAAGGGAATACACTCCAAGCACACACAATGTAAAGGGAATACACTCCAAGCACACACAATGTAAAGGGAATACACTCCAAGCACACACAATGTAAAGGGAATACACTCCAAGTACACACAATGTAAAGGGAATACACTCCAAGTACACAATGTAAAGGGAATACACTCCAAGCACACACAATGTAAAGGGAATACACTCCAAGTACACACAATGTAAAGGGAATACACTCCAAGTACACACAATGTAAAGGGAATACACTCCAAGTACACACAATGTAAAGGGAATACACTCCAAGTACACACAATGTAAAGGGAATACACTCCAAGTACACACAATGTAAAGGGAATACACTCCAAGTACACACAATGTAAAGGGAATACACTCCAAGCACACACAATGTAAAGGGAATACACTCCAAGCACACACAATGTAAAGGGAATACACTCCAAGCACACACAATGTAAAGGGAATACACTCCAAGCACACACAATGTAAAGGGAATACACTCCAAGCACACACAATGTAAAGGGAATACACTCCAAGCACACACAATGTAAAGGGAATACACTCCAAGTACACAATGTAAAGGGAATACACTCCAAGCACACACAATGTAAAGGGAATACACTCCAAGCACACACAATGTAAAGGGAATACACTCCAAGTACACACAATGTAAAGGGAATACACTCCAAGTACACAATGTAAAGGGAATACACTCCAAGCACACACAATGTAAAGGGAATACACTCCAAGTACACACAATGTAAAGGGAATACACTCCAAGTACACACAATGTAAAGGGAATACACTCCAAGTACACACAATGTAAAGGGAATACACTCCAAGTACACACAATGTAAAGGGAATACACTCCAAGTACACACAATGTAAAGGGAATACACTCCAAGCACACACAATGTAAAGGGAATACACTCCAAGCACACACAATGTAAAGGGAATACACTCCAAGCACACACAATGTAAAGGGAATACACTCCAAGCACACACAATGTAAAGGGAATACACTCCAAGCACACACAATGTAAAGGGAATACACTCCAAGCACACACAATGTAAAGGGAATACACTCCAAGCACACACAATGTAAAGGGAATACACTCCAAGCACACACAATGTAAAGGGAATACACTCCAAGCACACACAATGTAAAGGGAATACACTCCAAGCACACACAATGTAAAGGGAATACACTCCAAGTACACACAATGTAAAGGGAATACACTCCAAGTACACAATGTAAAGGGAATACACTCCAAGCACACACAATGTAAAGGGAATACACTCCAAGCACACACAATGTAAAGGGAATACACTCCAAGTACACAATGTAAAGGGAATACACTCCAAGTACACACAATGTAAAGGGAATACACTCCAAGTACACACAATGTAAAGGGAATACACTCCAAGTACACACAATGTAAAGGGAATACACTCCAAGCACACACAATGTAAAGGGAATACACTCCAAGCACACACAATGTAAAGGGAATACACTCCAAGCACACACAATGTAAAGGGAATACACTCCAAGCACACACAATGTAAAGGGAATACACTCCAAGCACACACAATGTAAAGGGAATACACTCCAAGCACACACAATGTAAAGGGAATACACTCCAAGTACACAATGTAAAGGGAATACACTCCAAGTACACAATGTAAAGGGAATACACTCCAAGCACACACAATGTAAAGGGAATACACTCCAAGTACACACAATGTAAAGGGAATACACTCCAAGCACACACAATGTAAAGGGAATACACTCCAAGCACACACAATGTAAAGGGAATACACTCCAAGCACACACAATGTAAAGGGAATACACTCCAAGTACACAATGTAAAGGGAATACACTCCAAGCAAACAATGTAAAGGGAATACACTCCAAGCACACACAATGTAAAGGGAATACACTCCAAGCACACACAATGTAAAGGGAATACACTCCAAGTACACAATGTAAAGGGAATACACTCCAAGCACACACAATGTAAAGGGAATACACTCCAAGCACACACAATGTAAAGGGAATACACTCCAAGCACACACAATGTAAAGGGAATACACTCCAAGCACACACAATGTAAAGGGAATACACTCCAAGTACACAATGTAAAGGGAATACACTCCAAGTACACACAATGTAAAGGGAATACACTCCAAGTACACACAATGTAAAGGGAATACACTCCAAGTACACACAATGTAAAGGGAATACACTCCAAGTACACACAATGTAAAGGGAATACACTCCAAGCACACACAATGTAAAGGGAATACACTCCAAGCACACACAATGTAAAGGGAATACACTCCAAGCACACACAATGTAAAGGGAATACACTCCAAGCACACACAATGTAAAGGGAATACACTCCAAGCACACACAATGTAAAGGGAATACACTCCAAGCACACACAATGTAAAGGGAATACACTCCAAGCACACACAATGTAAAGGGAATACACTCCAAGCACACACAATGTAAAGGGAATACACTCCAAGCACACACAATGTAAAGGGAATACACTCCAAGCACACACAATGTAAAGGGAATACACTCCAAGTACACACAATGTAAAGGGAATACACTCCAAGCACACACAATGTAAAGGGAATACACTCCAAGCACACACAATGTAAAGGGAATACACTCCAAGCACACACAATGTAAAGGGAATACACTCCAAGCACACACAATGTAAAGGGAATACACTCCAAGCACACACAATGTAAAGGGAATACACTCCAAGTACACAATGTAAAGGGAATACACTCCAAGTACACACAATGTAAAGGGAATACACTCCAAGTACACACAATGTAAAGGGAATACACTCCAAGTACACACAATGTAAAGGGAATACACTCCAAGTACACACAATGTAAAGGGAATACACTCCAAGTACACACAATGTAAAGGGAATACACTCCAAGTACACACAATGTAAAGGGAATACACTCCAAGTACACACAATGTAAAGGGAATACACTCCAAGCACACAATGTAAAGGGAATACACTCCAAGCACACACAATGTAAAGGGAATACACTCCAAGCACACACAATGTAAAGGGAATACACTCCAAGCACACACAATGTAAAGGGAATACACTCCAAGCACACACAATGTAAAGGGAATACACTCCAAGCACACACAATGTAAAGGGAATACACTCCAAGTACACACAATGTAAAGGGAATACACTCCAAGCACACACAATGTAAAGGGAATACACTCCAAGCACACACAATGTAAAGGGAATACACTCCAAGTACACACAATGTAAAGGGAATACACTCCAAGCACACACAATGTAAAGGGAATACACTCCAAGCACACACAATGTAAAGGGAATACACTCCAAGCACACACAATGTAAAGGGAATACACTCCAAGCACACACAATGTAAAGGGAATACACTCCAAGTACACACAATGTAAAGGGAATACACTCCAAGCACACACAATGTAAAGGGAATACACTCCAAGCACACACAATGTAAAGGGAATACACTCCAAGCACACACAATGTAAAGGGAATACACTCCAAGTACACAATGTAAAGGGAATACACTCCAAGTACACACAATGTAAAGGGAATACACTCCAAGCACACAATGTAAAGGGAATACACTCCAAGTACACACAATGTAAAGGGAATACACTCCAAGTACACACAATGTAAAGGGAATACACTCCAAGCACACACAATGTAAAGGGAATACACTCCAAGCACACACAATGTAAAGGGAATACACTCCAAGTACACACAATGTAAAGGGAATACACTCCAAGCACACACAATGTAAAGGGAATACACTCCAAGCACACACAATGTAAAGGGAATACACTCCAAGTACACAATGTAAAGGGAATACACTCCAAGCACACACAATGTAAAGGGAATACACTCCAAGCACACACAATGTAAAGGGAATACACTCCAAGCACACACAATGTAAAGGGAATACACTCCAAGCACACACAATGTAAAGGGAATACACTCCAAGCACACACAATGTAAAGGGAATACACTCCAAGCACACAATGTAAAGGGAATACACTCCAAGTACACACAATGTAAAGGGAATACACTCCAAGCACACAATGTAAAGGGAATACACTCCAAGTACACACAATGTAAAGGGAATACACTCCAAGTACACAATGTAAAGGGAATACACTCCAAGTACACACAATGTAAAGGGAATACACTCCAAGTACACACAATGTAAAGGGAATACACTCCAAGTACACACAATGTAAAGGGAATACACTCCAAGTACACACAATGTAAAGGGAATACACTCCAAGCACACACAATGTAAAGGGAATACACTCCAAGCACACACAATGTAAAGGGAATACACTCCAAGTACACACAATGTAAAGGGAATACACTCCAAGTACACACAATGTAAAGGGAATACACTCCAAGCACACACAATGTAAAGGGAATACACTCCAAGCACACACAATGTAAAGGGAATACACTCCAAGCACACACAATGTAAAGGGAATACACTCCAAGCACACACAATGTAAAGGGAATACACTCCAAGCACACACAATGTAAAGGGAATACACTCCAAGCACACACAATGTAAAGGGAATACACTCCAAGCACACACAATGTAAAGGGAATACACTCCAAGTACACAATGTAAAGGGAATACACTCCAAGTACACACAATGTAAAGGGAATACACTCCAAGCACACACAATGTAAAGGGAATACACTCCAAGTACACAATGTAAAGGGAATACACTCCAAGTACACAATGTAAAGGGAATACACTCCAAGTACACAATGTAAAGGGAATACACTCCAAGTACACACAATGTAAAGGGAATACACTCCAAGCACACACAATGTAAAGGGAATACACTCCAAGCACACACAATGTAAAGGGAATACACTCCAAGCACACACAATGTAAAGGGAATACACTCCAAGCACACACAATGTAAAGGGAATACACTCCAAGCACACACAATGTAAAGGGAATACACTCCAAGCACACACAATGTAAAGGGAATACACTCCAAGCACACACAATGTAAAGGGAATACACTCCAAGCACACACAATGTAAAGGGAATACACTCCAAGCACACACAATGTAAAGGGAATACACTCCAAGCACACACAATGTAAAGGGAATACACTCCAAGTACACACAATGTAAAGGGAATACACTCCAAGTACACACAATGTAAAGGGAATACACTCCAAGCACACACAATGTAAAGGGAATACACTCCAAGCACACACAATGTAAAGGGAATACACTCCAAGCACACACAATGTAAAGGGAATACACTCCAAGCACACACAATGTAAAGGGAATACACTCCAAGTACACAATGTAAAGGGAATACACTCCAAGCACACACAATGTAAAGGGAATACACTCCAAGCACACACAATGTAAAGGGAATACACTCCAAGCACACACAATGTAAAGGGAATACACTCCAAGCACACACAATGTAAAGGGAATACACTCCAAGCACACACAATGTAAAGGGAATACACTCCAAGCACACACAATGTAAAGGGAATACACTCCAAGCACACACAATGTAAAGGGAATACACTCCAAGTACACACAATGTAAAGGGAATACACTCCAAGCACACACAATGTAAAGGGAATACACTCCAAGCACACACAATGTAAAGGGAATACACTCCAAGTACACAATGTAAAGGGAATACACTCCAAGCACACACAATGTAAAGGGAATACACTCCAAGCACACACAATGTAAAGGGAATACACTCCAAGCACACACAATGTAAAGGGAATACACTCCAAGCACACACAATGTAAAGGGAATACACTCCAAGTACACACAATGTAAAGGGAATACACTCCAAGTACACAATGTAAAGGGAATACACTCCAAGTACACAATGTAAAGGGAATACACTCCAAGTACACACAATGTAAAGGGAATACACTCCAAGTACACACAATGTAAAGGGAATACACTCCAAGTACACACAATGTAAAGGGAATACACTCCAAGCACACACAATGTAAAGGGAATACACTCCAAGCACACACAATGTAAAGGGAATACACTCCAAGCACACACAATGTAAAGGGAATACACTCCAAGCACACACAATGTAAAGGGAATACACTCCAAGCACACACAATGTAAAGGGAATACACTCCAAGCACACACAATGTAAAGGGAATACACTCCAAGCACACACAATGTAAAGGGAATACACTCCAAGCACACACAATGTAAAGGGAATACACTCCAAGCACACACAATGTAAAGGGAATACACTCCAAGCACACACAATGTAAAGGGAATACACTCCAAGTACACAATGTAAAGGGAATACACTCCAGGCAAACAATGTAAAGGGAATACACTCCAAGCACACACAATGTAAAGGGAATACACTCCAAGTACACAATGTAAAGGGAATACACTCCAAGCACACACAATGTAAAGGGAATACACTCCAAGCACACACAATGTAAAGGGAATACACTCCAAGTACACACAATGTAAAGGGAATACACTCCAAGTACACACAATGTAAAGGGAATACACTCCAAGCACACACAATGTAAAGGGAATACACTCCAAGCACACACAATGTAAAGGGAATACACTCCAAGCACACACAATGTAAAGGGAATACACTCCAAGCACACACAATGTAAAGGGAATACACTCCAAGCACACACAATGTAAAGGGAATACACTCCAAGTACACACAATGTAAAGGGAATACACTCCAAGCACACACAATGTAAAGGGAATACACTCCAAGTACACAATGTAAAGGGAATACACTCCAAGCACACACAATGTAAAGGGAATACACTCCAAGCACACACAATGTAAAGGGAATACACTCCAAGTACACACAATGTAAAGGGAATACACTCCAAGTACACACAATGTAAAGGGAATACACTCCAAGTACACACAATGTAAAGGGAATACACTCCAAGCACACACAATATTAAGAGGTAAACACTGCACAGTGACGCACATTATAAACGTGCACACAGCGGCCCAGGGCGAGCAGAGCCTGGAGTTCCCCACGCCGATGATGGTGACGCAGGGAGTGCGGAACGTGTCCCGCAAACAGCCCCAGCACGCGGTGGCCGGCCCACAGTCCCGACATGTCGGATTTCTGTAACAGATACAAAAAAATAAAACCAATTACCTCACGAGGTTTCAATAACGTGTCACGGATCCAGCCATGGAGACTCGAGGCCACAAACTAAGAACACTTCAGAGCGACCATTTACTAATCGAATCACGTCCCAGAAAAGCAAACACCCCCCCAAATAAATAAATAAATGGCTGAGCCATTTACTGTAAAGACGTAAACACAGCGTTGACATCTTCTTACTAGTCTGTTCTGTGAATCCTGATAAGGTTTTAAAATACTGGAAAAAAAATAACCCAAGTGAAATACGAGCCAACAGATAACCCCGATTAAAACTTCACCGGAGAGGAACAAGAGTCAGATGACAGATAAATCCTGGATCAATGAAGTGATAAAATAATTCAAAAGGAAGGATGAAACCCACATGGCGTTGTAAACCCACGAGGAGAACACCAGCACTTCCGTTTATCTTTCGCCTTCTTCTTCTGCTTCACCAACTTCAGAGAAGCATCAGGATTTACACACGATGTAAACCTTAGATCCTCGTTCATAATTTCATTTTAATTGGTTACAAAATGTATATCAACATGAAAAATGAGATTGGCGGTTTTACAAACCAAACTTACTGTAGCAAAATATACACCTTTATTCGTCACCTCACGGAACCCCAAAAATTCGTCACCAAAATATACACCATCATTCGTCAAAATATACACCAACTTCAGAGAAGCATCAGTATTTACACACGATGTCAGCCTTAGATCCTTGTTTATAATTTCATTTTAATTGGTTACAAAATGTAAATCAACATGAAAAATGAGATTGGCAGTTTTACAAAACAAACTTAGTGCAGCAAAATATACACCTTTATTCGTCATCTCACTGAACGCCAAAAATTCGTCACCAAAATATACACCATCATTCGTCAAAATATACAACTAACGGAACACACCCCTCAGATATGTTTGGCGTTGTTCACAATTGGCTTGTTGAACGCTTGCCAAATGGCTTAAGCACTCCATCAAAACGGTTGATAAGGAACGGCCGGCTTAAGAGGAGATTTTCAAAAAGAGGACAAGATGATGAGGTTTCGTTCAACCGCACCCATTACACAGTTCTTTTGTCACTTCATGCTATTTGGGGGGGGGGTCCGGATGTATTGGGTGGGTCGCTCGACTACCGTTATTCTCAGGTTTTCCGTCTGTCTGTTTGTATGTAATGGACAGCGCTGGAGGCCAGAGAAGTAAACCAATTTTGATGAAACTTCACTGGTAGGTTCATACCAGGATCGCGTTGTATGCTTTTGAGCACCGTTTCTATGGATGCCACCGTTGCCTAGCAACGGGACTTTGAAATTTTTGGAAACCCCCCCCCCCAAAAAAAAAAAAATTGGAAAATCAAAAATCGCCTTCCGCACTTCTATGTGCACTATAGAATCAACCTCTTTGTCAAAAATTTTCAGCCCGATCCATCAAAAACTGTATGACTAGTATGCAATTATATAGCGACCACCCATGTCGCCTACCGGCTTGTCGAGAACATTTCTTGCCCCGATGTACAGTTTAATTGTGGGAACAGTAAAATTTTACACCCAATTCTCCATCAGGGGGGGTTAGCGGTCAAGGCGTAAATCAGAATCTTAATCACAATTTTGTTTTGTTCTTGTTAACTCACATAGGCCAGATTTATTACTACCCATTACTAAATGTATTTGCATGGATGCTATGACATTATTGTATTGGTGTTCAAGCAGTTAATGTATGAATGAGCTATGGTATGTAAAGTTAATAATAAACACAAAATTACATTTAAAACACCTTCGTTTTGTTTTAATAACAATTTGACAGGAATGCATGCTGTATGGATGAACCACAAGTTCAACGATGCAATCTATCAGAGCTGCTAACTACATGTATCTACTTCTTCTTTTTTGATTTTTTAATGGCACTTTCAGAGCCCGTAGGCTCTATACACGCCATGCACCTGAACGTGATCGAAATTGTTTATTATCCCATCGAGTGTAAGGAAATTTAAATGGATTTCCCACACTCCTTCAGGAATGTTAGAACCAGCTTACATAATTGAAGGTGCTACTAGTTCATCTGCCTCTACACTCCCAGTAGATCCAACACCTTGATCCCCATTACTCCTACATTCTGCACAAGACGCCGCCTGGGTCCCTCATAAAGAGGGCAATTTAGGAATAAATGATTCAGATCTTCAGATCTTCTTTCCTGCACGTCTCACAAAAACCCGTAGGGTGGCACCCAAGTTTTATACAGACATGAATTTAGGCGGCAGTGCCCAAGTCTTTGCCTTCCAAGAGCCACCTGGTCTCTCCAGGAAAGCACGGGAAGTTTAACTAGAGGTACCACATCCAGATGCACCATGTGACAGAATCTTCCCTTCGTGCTGGAGTCCCACGGAAATTGCCATTTTTTTCTCGATCTGGCCCTTGGCCAGATTAATAATTTCCAATGGTTCCAGGGGGATTTGGGTGACATTTTCCAGTTTAACAGCATGTTTAGCCGCTCGATCACAGGTCTCATTTCCATCAATGCCTACATGAGCAGGGATCCAGCACAGGTCGATGACCAGACCCCTCCTCTTCACAATATTAATCAAATGCCAAACTTCAAGCACGAGGTCATTCCCACAACCATCCTGTAAGGATTCCAATGCCTTTAACGCGGAAAGTGAATTAGAGAGGATAACCAGAGTGAGAGGATTAAACTTAATTATACATTCTCGAGCCAGAACTATGGCAAATAGTTCGGTCGAGAAGACCGAGAGATGATTCGTTAGCCGATTTGCCCTGACCACCCTGAAATCAGGGATGCATATTCCAGCAGCTGTCCTTCCAAGAGAAGGTTTTTTGGAGCCGTCTGTATATACATGCAATGATTGACTCCAATTTGAATTGATAAATTCAATAGCCTGATTGCATGTGACCGCAAGATTAACCGTGTCCGATTTTCCCCAGAGACCCACATGGAGGTGAGGGGATTCAAGGGCCCAGGGGGCCCAAATAGAAATTTTATGATGTGGGTTGACCGGATGGTAATCCAACCCCATTTCCTTAGCAGTCATTTTACATGCAAAGCCGAAATGCGGGGAAGTGGAGTTCCCATCAAGTTTTAGATATTCCCAGCAGTTTGCAAATAAGGCTTTACCAGGATAGTTATCCCCAGATGCGGTGGCTCTAGCCCAATATTTCATTTTCAAAAATTCCCAAAAGAGAAACAAGGGCATCTCGCCCATTTCCACCAGAAGGGCAGGTACAGGATTGCTGGTAAAAGCACCCAAACAGACATGGATGGCTTTAGATTGGACAATGTACAGTTTTTTTCCGATTGCTCACAGACATATCCCCAAGGACCAGGCAACCATAATCCAGATGAAAATGAATAACAGCTTGATATAAAAGGAGAAGACTATCACGATGTGCTCCCCACTGTGGAAGAAATTAAGTTCTTCTCTTTTGGAGTCTGAAACCATTTATTAGCAGCACACATCAAATACAAATAACAACAAACATGCGCATGGGAAAAAGGATAACAAGACAAGAAAGCAATAACAAACACAATCCTCTTTTTGCTCAAAATTCACAGGACATTTGTCTTTATACTCTTCTGGACTGCAAAAGACATGGGAAAACATCTGGCAAGGGTGAATGGGGGGGGGGGGGGGGAGCCAGCAAGCGTGATAAAGGGAACTGCAGACATGGCCACTATGGGAGGGAAGGAGTGATAGACACACTCAGGTCATGACTGCAGTGTGGGAATACGAGACCGGCAGTGAGAGAGAGAGGGTGACAACATAGTTAAGACAAAATATGAAGAGGCCGAGTGAATGGAGACACAGGCCTATTATTTGATCAAACCTTCCGTTTACCATTGAGTAACCAGATTCTCAAAATATGACATTCCGTTTTATGCTGTCATATAATTGTCCTTGGGCAACAAGGCATCTGTTGCAATCGCCTTTCGAGAGTTATTTAATTACCAGCAGACAATAGGCGCCAGCTGCAAAGTGTCCTTCTCTTGAGCAGCAGAGCAGTTTAATTTTAATATTGGATATACTAACTTGGATATATATTTCAATGAGATAAAGCACATAAGATTTCGTAAGATACCTTTTTATCTTGCTTGTATATCATCTACATCACTATGAAGATCAAAAGACTGCAACAAGAGATTTAACTGACAGTCAATTTGATTCCAGTACAAGAGTAACACCCTCTATAGTGTCAAAAACAGTAGTAGAAAAATTGACAATACATGATTATAATTAATTTTATTTCTTCCACATCCCCCCTTCTGTCCTATGAGGACAAATTTACATAATTATGTGACACGTAATCACCATATCCCATTCCTAAAGGAGAGAAGACATGTTTTTCACAAGTTCACCCACATTAACGGCAACGAGTATTCACAGTAGAAGAATGTTGAATGAGGGCCATTTTGATCGCACCCCAGATGGGTTAATGAGTGTGTTTCCACCTAGTTTACGGCCAGTTCATCACCAACTGTCACGAGTTGTGAAGGCGTGCTACCCGAGTCCAGATGATAAGCAGTTCAGGGTGTAGATAGAGCAGCACCAAACGGGGAACACAGTTTAGACACTCCCTACACCACATAGAAGGTCAGTCCTGACCGGTATGAGCTTGGGCTTGACAATGTGTTGCAGTGGTCCTTGAAGAAACAGAGGGAGCTTGAAACGCAACTCAGAGGTCCAGCCTCAGCAGAACTTAGAACTCGGGGCCCCTAAGCGGCAGTTCGGGCAATCAAGTTCGTTCCACCAATACGAGTTATGCACGGCAGAGGCAACAGCGATGGCTCCAGCAGCGATTGCCCCAGTTGCGCTGACCTCATGATACAATGGCCTGCACACTATTGGGCACACGTTGCGTCAGCAGGAGCAGGAGCGGCAATGACTTGCTGCATGGACCCTCAGGGCCTTTGTTGTGCATTGTGTGACCACGGCAAGTTCATGATGTATTTGCAGAGCAAGGATTTGCGAGTGTGGTCAGGGTCATTCCCCCAGGCAGGCACAATGCAATAGCGATGTTAACAGCCTTCTTGGGGTTTGACTTGTCCAACCTTCTCTTCAGTGGGATTTTTTACATGCTCGTCTCATCTCCTCAGGAAGGGGGTAGTGTCATGATCATGTGATGAATTGCCCAATCACCCAAATCTGGGTTCTCCCCATCATCCAATCTTTCGGTGGAAGTTATTCCAAAGCTTCATTAGACGAAATCGTACACTGCATAGTTCAACTGCTCTCAACACTCCAAAACAAACAAAATCAATGTTAAACACTGATTAAACACGCCAATCAATAAAACGTCGTGGGCTCATGTATTTCAATAAAACTGACAAAGGTTCTTATAGAAGCATTTAACTTGCATTGCATGTTGTATCAAAATTTTACCATTCTTTTTCCTTTTCTCTCTTTTTCAGACTTAAATGACATGCTAACATCTAAAGAAATCTCAGTTGTATGAAAACTCAAAAATAATCATCTCATTTGCTATTTGCATGTAGAAAGGGCAGCAGCATTTTTTAGGGTTCCAATTTGTACAATTCTAGAAAGGTCTCTTCAGTTTGTACCATTAAAGAGGAATACTTTGAGAGGAAAAATTACCCCCTCTTTAAGCATGAGGCAATCAGTGAAGCTGCCTTTAGTGAGGGCAATGTTGTGGTAGCACAATTGAAAAGTACTATGACAACAAATAACATGTCAAACAAAAATCAATAATTTTGTCCATCATCCTCCAAAGATCCCTTTTAGTCAAAAAAAAAATTCCATCATCTTATATATTATTTCCGAGTTTGTGGTTTCGTGTCGCGCTATCTTCGACTTTGTTCTGTGCTTGAGTAACGTGATATTCGGCTTACATTATCTCAAAGACCATATGAGGTGCATGGTACAAAAAAAGTAAATAAAATGGTTCTGAAACAGTGAAATCGTATTGCACTTACTGCATTAAAGTAAAATTACTACTGATACTCTGCATCAGTTCCTTTCTCAAACACACCCACCCCAACATGTCGCGCAGAGTGTGAGTTATGCTAGTCTGTATAATAATTATGAAAGTTAGCTTCTTCTTCTTCTTCTTCTTCTTCTTCTTCTTCTTCTTCTTCTTCTTCTTGCTTTTCAGTGCGTTTTAATTTGGCTGAGCTATAAATACAACATTCAAACCCACCAAGAGGACAGCCCCCCCCCCCCCACTTTTGGAGCAAGTACCATATCCAAGGTGATTCGATTTTGCAGTTACCATTTTAACATTGCAATCATTTTAACATTCTTCTCTGCAAAACAATCCAGTTACATTCACAAGTAGTTCCAGAGCAACTGCCATTTATTTGTTTATTTATTTATTTACTGTTCAGCGAACTTAGCACTTCCGTACTGAGGAAAGATGATCATAAGGCCAAGTCAGTGTTAAAAACACCCCGCTTACTTTGTTGCAAATTTTGAAATGGCAAATGGGTATGTAAACATACACAAAATACCACAATCAAAATCATGCACCTGACCAATTAATCAGTAAACAAATAAAATGGGTATTATTTTAATTGTGCCATTACACAATTTTCAATAACATAATTCTTACACTCTGATCGAGTTAACATTAATTTAACTTATGCCTTCTGCGTTGGGCATGATTCTGTTTTATCTTTTGTTTGTCTTTCCATAAAATATGGAGGCATTTCACTTAAATTACAGTTAGGCCAGTACCAGCTACTAATCAGTGAGTGCAATACAATTACATTACATGGTACAATTCCTAATTCCATCAATTGATTTCATAATTGCTGTTTGGTCGAGCCATTCTTTCTATTTCTGCATTATGGTTAATATAAATACCATGCTGATTTCCCTCATATGTTGATTTCCCCCTTATAGTTAGTTTATGATTCCTAATATATAATATTGACCAATCTGTGCTCGAGTGGTGGGCTTGGGATAATCGATCAATCCATGTCACGTTGTCCACAGGTACAGTGATTAACAATACATCAATCAATCAATACGAGCCACCAATAATCAGCGGAATACCTTACTTTGATATAACAGATTATTTACATGTGTTCCAAGTTACTGGTTTTAATGATGCGGACTCTAATTACTCCGCAAATTTCGATCCATTCAGGAAGAAAAACAAATTGGGAGAATACTCTGTCACTTGAAGACCCCAAGACGAATCCAAATTCAAAGAATTTCAAAACAAACTGAATCTGTTGACTAGATAAGCAAAATAAAATCATCACAAAGAAAAACCTCTCAATACAACTCAAAGACCAAAGGAACCTCGTCTGTAATCAACCCATTAATTATAACCAAAAGAAACATGAAGGTTCAAATCTCATAATGAATTGTATTAGAGAATACCAATATTTTTGATGAGCTGAGTCTGAAAGTAATTAACTCAGTTACTGTGTACACAACCTCCACGAGTTAACAACTTTTCCCCATGTTTATGTATTTGACAACCAACCCAGTAAACAGATGTGTGAAAATCACTTTTCTGATGAATATCACATGCAAACATTATCACGAGTATCACTTGTTCATCACTACAAACAGATGAAAGCACACTGCTGTCCTGTTGCTGGGTTTCACATTGTTATATTAATTAACAGGAGTAATTAAACACACAAAATTTCTCCAAGCAGTTTAACAATACCAAATGCTAACGTTGTTTAATTAATTTCCAACCTTTCTCATTTACATAACCATTCTCTGCTCCCAGATTTATGGTCTATCAGTGTGACGGTCAGACAAAAATTGTTGTCCAATTAAATTTGATTCCTGACAAATATTGGATTCCTTGTATTGATTTGTAGTCCTGACGAATATTGGCCCATATTTCAAAATGAAAGATTTTTTTTGCTTTCTGCATGAGTAAGTTGACCTTGGCTTGGCTGCAAGCCCGTAGATCAAAAGGCTTGGCATCAAGCCCTGAGAATGTTGCTGTGATAAATATTCCAAGGCTGTGGGTCCGAGACGCACCAGCCCTGCCCGTAATTTTCTCCCAAAAGCATTTTTATTTTGCTAAGTGTGAAGCTTTGTCCTGGTTCTTCGATGTCTGACATTTAAGAAAGATCACTATTTTAACCCAAATTTTCTTCATTTGATATACTGTACTTGCAAGTACTTTATGTGCTTGCTTCACAAATCAATCATTATAAGAGGTATTTGCAATGATAATGTCTCACAGTTAATCAATTCATCAAATCTTGCAGAATCAAATAATCCTCACCAAAGCTAACAATATTTCATTCATTATATGCAAGGAAATTTGCTTGCTTGAGTCGATCAAAGGGTTACACTGGGTGGTTTGCCATTGCCTTCCCAGCAGTAGTTTGGGCAGGAATTTGTCTTTAACATAAACATCAACTGATGTCATCTATCAACTTTAACATCCATCAACTAATGAAGACAGCATGCTTAGTTTAACATCCATCCGAGGGATAAATCTCTTCATGCAGTACTAACAGCTTGTAAAACAAGACCGTTGTAAAAAAGGATGAGCAATTCTGAAACATCTATGTGCAAGGAAGCTGGTATTTTATCTCTTTGCTGATCTTAACAAGGAAAATCCTCTTTATCTCATTGTTGATGACTTTACCCCCTGCCATTCCACCTGTCATCCCTCAGATCGGCAAGCAGCAGCCTCTTCACTCTGTACAGATCTGGATAAAATCACAATCTGGTCCATCACGTGGAACATGTCTTTCCATCCTGACAAATCTCACACTCTCATGATTCTCTCCGAAAGGACCATCTGGAAAATTCCCCCATCTATTTTCTCAACAATCCTCCTGAAGAAGTCTTTTCATTCAAGCATCTGGGTCTCACTATTTACCAGGATCTTTCCTGGGAAAGCGATATTTCCAGGCTGGCCTCCAAAGCCAGTCGCCGACTGGGCATCCTCCATTGTGCAAAGTCCTTCCTTGGCACACCTGAGCTCCTGACCACAAACAAAGCTTTCGTCCACAACTTTATGGAGTACTGCTCTCCACTCTGGGCTGGTGCTCCTGCCTCTCATTTTTGTTGGCTTCATGCTGTGGAAACCAAGGCATTTAAGATCATTGGTATCTCCCAGCGATGAGGCTGAGTCTTTGGATCTCTCACTCTCACCACAAGCAGGTCGGTGGTCTTTCTGTCTTCTACTATCTCCTCTCCAGCCTCGCTCCCTCCTGCTCTGTCTGCGATATGTCACCCCCATATTTCTGCAGGGTGCCGAAGGTCCTCCAGCAACCCCCTTCTGGTAAAACTACCAAAATGAATAATCACTGCTCATCTTTGGAACAAACTCCCACACTCTCTTAAATTCCACTCTTCTCTCCAGGTCTTCAAAACAGCTATTCGCCACCATCTCGTATCTCCCCCCATGCAAAACCATGATCTTTTCTACCCCTGTTAATCTACCCCAAACCCACCTCCTTCAAATTTCCTGCTTTCCTTCCTGAAAGTCCCTGTCATGTAAGGACCGGAAAGTCCCTGTAGTGTCCATCTGTGTACCCTGCCCCATCCCTCTCCCTTCAATAGATCTCCTCTTGCCTTTGTTCCCTACTGCTTTGTCCTTCCCTCTCCCACCTGGGACTTTCAGATAAAGTCCCTGTCATGTATCTCCTGCTCCCTTTATTGTACGTTCTGTGTGTTAGCTCTCAAACGAGCCTCGGCATTGTATGCAAAAAAGAAGACACCTTGTAAGCCTACGAGAGTGGGACAAAGCATTCGTCACCAATTTTGGCTGTAATGTCTGAGTGTGCTGGGCGGTGCCCATGCTGTCGGGCGATGATGGGTATTTCTGCTCACGTAGTATATAAAGCAATTTATCACTTATAACAAAATCCCTCCCTTATAAATCATCAATTGAACTGAAAAATCAAACCTCACCGAGCTGAAGTGATCATGTGACCGGCATTTTCTCCTTCACGAACACTTCCACCTTCTTCCCCTGGCTGAAAACGATTCGGTTTTAAAGCAATTCCATCAATAATTTTCTCTCCAATAGTTTCTTCGAAATCCTACTGATCACTTTCAACATTCTGAGAACCATCAGTGTTGCTAATGACGGTGGAATTAGAATCGGAATCCGAGCTCGACCTGAACTGTTTCTCGATGTAAACCGCCATTAAGATCAACGTGAGTTCATAGTGTGATGTCACTGGCGAAATCGAAAAATCGACACTCTAGGTCGAGGGCTTCTTTGAACACTTTGTGATTGGCAAAAAAATTTCAATTTTTTTTCCCCTTCAAATTAGACAATGATTAATGATTCTCAATGGTTTTCAGGAAAAAAAAAACTTACGTTTGGGTTCCCCTTTAAGACATCATGACATCACTTGTCATGATGTCTTAAAGTGTTTTTATATAAGATGAAGTTGTTTTTAGAACTATTTGAAGAAGCAGTTATGAAGGTTATTTGATTGATATCTATCATCATAGTGGTCTCGAACTCTTATATCTATCCTACACCTCCACCTCAATGACATCACATAGTGTTTACATTGGCAAAAACTATCATATAAACAAGTTTCTGTGAAACCAGTAATTTTACGTTTTTTAAATCCCATGATAAAACAATGTCATCTGTTTTATTGCTCAATGATAACTTTTGATAACTGTGTTGTTATTTCCCCAAAACTTTAATCAAGGTTCACTAACATTGATGGTGATGATGAAAACAGCAACAACATCTGTGAGCTCAGGAAGTGGCAAAACCTCAGGAAGGTAGGCAAAAGCGAGCATTTAACAATATAGTTTTCATTCACAATTATTTTCGCAGATCATTGTTCAAACATAGTAAAATTGTTGTCTGCAATCATCAAAATATGACAGACAATTATCGATACATCAAACATGGTATAATAGTTGTTGGCTGGTTATTGGAAATCATCAAACATGGTAAAATAAAACCATTTATATCATTCTCAAATGAAACTAGTCTAACATCCACCAGATTGAACTCATCTAAACTCTAGCTGAGTCCCAGTATATCTTGCAGTAGACATGATGTGCTTTGGTGTGGGGACATTTTAGTAAAGACACTTGACAGCGTTTTGAAATGATCTTTTCTGTTTAGTTGCAACTGTGCTTTTAATATTCATTTTTGTCCTTTCAATCATCACACAGAGGTTCAATGCCCTTTTGTGGTGAATTGCTTGCAGTTTACGGAAAGCAGAAATGACCGTTGATCGAATCTCCTGCATTCTGAAACCAAATATTAATGGATTAACTATGGCCGGTGATACTGAACTGATAAGAACCAAAATGAAATCAAATGTGGGAATTCGAAAAAATCGTTTCAGCACTAGTATGACAATAAGTGAAATGAACTGCGCTGTAGATGCAAACAATTGTGTAAAACATGTGTGCAACACTTTTATATTTGCCTCTGTGGATGATTTGTGACATTTACGTACAATACACCATGTAGAGTACAGTGCTGTAAAACCGGTCAAGCCGTACACAAGATACTGAAAAAATAGAGAATGAATGAGTGAAAGATTAACATTTCCACAAGCTGTTCTTGCAACGGATGAAGAAGTACAGCAAACCTCACGAATTACCACTGAGTAGTTGCAGTACACCATTGTTGTTGGTAGTATAACATAGCTTACACTCAACAACAACCCGATTATTAAAACTACAGTCACAAGTTTCACAGCACCACCTTTGTTCACCATCAGAGCCACATAACTGTATGGCCAGAAAATAGCCCAATGTCGGTCAACGTACATTAACCAGGTGGTGAGAGACTGTTGAAACAATGTGCAATGTGCACTAAACAACTGAAACAAACACTCATTAAACGATATTATTTTACGTGTTGCAATTATTCTACTGAAGTAGCATGATATTCCCACAACTCCCCATGAAGTATCAGCGAGCGATGATAAAGCAATGTACAAGAGCATGGGTGAATTGAATCTACGATAAAAACAAGCCGCTATGATTGCTGCATTGAGTGGGATTGAAATGCACATTATAAACGTGAAAACCGACATGATAACTCGACCGCCATAATCCAAAGGAATGTCCGACAGATCCAGTGTGACTGTGCGAGGCAAAGATGCCTCAACATTTCCGTTCATGGCTCCTGTAAATACACAATGAAAATTGTAATAACTTGTGTTCCATCAAGTTCACAATGATGAACACAACTAAACAACAGAAGCCACTCCTGAGAAAAAGGCACATGACAGCATGCCTGGAGTTTGCAAAAAGGCATGTAAAAGGCACGTAACATATTACGTGGTCTGATGAGAGGAAAATTAAACTCTTTGGCCTGAATGCAAAGCGCTACATCTGGCAGAAACTGAGCACAGCTCATCACCCATCTAACATCATCCCTACCATGAAGCATGGTGGTGGCAGCATCATGCCATGGGATGCTTTTCAGGGGCAGAGACTAGGAGACTTGTAAGGATAGAGGGGAAATTAATGGAGCAAAATACAGGCAAATCCTTGAGGAGAACCTGCAAATCCTTGAGGAGAGTGCAAAAGACCTTAGACTGTGGTGAAGATTTACATTGCAACAGGACAATGATCCCAAGCATACAGCCAAAGCAACAATGGAATGGCTTCAGAACAAGAATGTGAAAGTCCTTGAGTGGTCCAGCCAAAGCCCAGACATTGAATCCCATGGAGAATCTATGGAAAGATTTGAAGATTGCTGTTCACAGATGCTCCCCATTCAATTTGACAGAGCTTGAGCAAATTTGCAAAGAAGAATGGAAGAAAATCCCCAAATCCAGATGTGCAAAGCTAATACAGACATACCCAAGAAGACTCGAAGCTGTAATCGCTGCCAAAGGTGCTTTGACAAAGTATTGACTCAGAGGGTTGAACACTTATTGATGCAAGACATTTCAGATTTTCATTTTTTTTAATTTGTAAGTATTTCGAAAGACATGTTTTCACTTCGTCATCATGGGGTATCTTTGTAGATCGGTGACAGAAAATTTAAATTTAATCCATTTTAAATTCAGACTGTAACAAGAAAATGTCACAAAAGTCAAGGGGTGTGACTACTTTCTGAAGTCACTGTACATTGAGATTGAATACTGTTTTGTGTATAAACACTCAGACATGATTTGGGATTTTGATTCAAGTTAAATTCGTGTGGCCTGTTTTATGTACATTTACCTTAACATGTGAGAATCTCAGGTTAAACTCCAAGGTATTGGGTTGATTAGTCCTTTTTTACAGTGCTCTTTGTAATTCATGTTTAAAGCATTTGCTAATATTCCCTAATCGCATTATCCTGCATATAATCATGAATCTATTACTAAAAGGAGCAGTGTGTGTGTGTGTGTGTGTGTGTGTGTGTGTGTGTGTGTGTGTGTGTGTGTGTGTGTGTGTGTGTGTGTGCATGCGTGAATGTGATGTTTTATTCCAAAGGGTTCTGGCTGTCACTGAGTTATAACAATGGTGCCTTTGGAAAGCTGATAATAAACTTACTTCGTACAAAAACTAAAATTGCATCATTTCATCCTTGGCAGACACCCAACCTGTCCACTGAGTTTCGTCTGAATCCATACATCACCTTTTGAGATATCCTGCTCACAGATATACAGACAAACAGACAGGGGTGCAAACATAACAAACGTCCACCCTAGGTCGGGGATGTAAATATAGTACACAAAAGGGGCCCACAAGCAACAACCACAGCTATGAAAACAGTGACAACAACAAGAACAATGTGTTATAAAATATGTTTCACATCTTTTTCACATGTGTCATGTCATTTTGTTACACGCGATCCTTTTTCACATGTTTCACTTCATCATACATCCTCATTGAGACTCACAGAAAGACATACAATGTTTATGAAGTGCAACATGCTGTTCTTTGATGAAAGCCATCAGCAAAACAATGGGTCTTTTCTGCAGTTATTGATAAAAGTTCTGTCTCTAAAACTTCCTTTTGATTGAAATGAAAATTTGCAGAAATGGCTCACAATTCCGGAATTTAAAAAACAACGTCGGGATTATTCCATAACAACAAAACTCAACACATCATTTCTAAATGACAATGCATATGTAAAGGGGCTGTCATACCTTGACGTTTTAGCCAGCGTATGCCGACGTATGAAAAATTTGGCGAATACGCTGGCACACGTCGAATACGTTATGGGTAAGTTTTGTATACGTTAAGAGCATGTTGAAGCACGCTGAAGCACGCTGGCATACGTCGTAGTACGCCGAGCTCGTCGACAAATTTTGTGCATGCTCAAAATTTTCCGGCATATGCCAGCGTATGATTCACACGTTCCGCATACGCTGGCCATAAGTTGTAAGCACGTTATGCGATCGTTGACACACGTCGACACACGTTACTTGTAAGTTACTCATAAGTCGAAATACGTCGAGGTAATGTTTAGCGTACCCAAAACTTATTTCTAACCTATGAGTAACGTGCTGTGAACCTATGTGTGACGTATCTCCAACGCATATTGACGTATGTAGACGTATTTGACGTCTTCCTGATGACCACAGAACTTACTGAACGTGTTTCTAACTTACAGCTACCATATAATGGCGTATTGGCAGCGTTTAGGGGAATTGGTATATAAAAATGGGCTTCACAGAATGATTCAGTATTCCAGACTCCATGGTTTTATTTTATTTTATTTTTTTCTTCAGCATGACGGTGATGTTGACACTTCGATGTCTCGTGCGGTTATGATTTGAATCGTCGAGCGGCAGCCTTTTAATAGGCTATGCCACGTGATCGTCGGCGATACTCTGCCGCGCTATGCATAAGTTAGATTATCGTTGCGCATAAGTTGTTAACGCCGACAACATGCTAAGCATTCGTTGGTATAAGTTATCTATAAGTTATCGAAACGTTCTCTGTACGTTACTAATACGTTATGCATATGTCCAACTCGTTAATATATGCCCAAAACTGAAAAAAACAACAATAGTTCAGCGTACGCCAGCGTTTTAGATCAATATTGATTGATATTGTAAGAGGGATGTCCAACCACACTAGTGCACTGAAAGAAACTTGCCAGGGTGGAGGTGTGTGCTGGCTCATGTGCTTCACAAGATGGGACAGGCAGCTGAGAGCATGTACAGCAAGGGGTAAGCCAATGCAAGCAGCAAAAAGCATCGTAGCTGTATTCTAAGTCATGTGTTCTATGGAACTGAGTGCCGATAGTGTGATCAAGCTTCCTTTGCTGCTCGCCAAAGGATGATTGCATTAAAAAGAATAGAAGTGCACATAGAAACTAACAAATACAAGCACCAGCGAGCACAGGTCTTTTAGTAAGCCAGCACCTGTGGCTCTGGCCCAAGCAAAGGTCTGATTTAAAATAGCCTCACACAGGAGCATGGTTTTCAGATAGAAATCTAGCATAGGCACTCCTGGCATTGCAAAAACGAGCACTGTATAAGAATAGTGCCATGTGCATGGCCTGAACACCTGTTATGTGTCTGACAGAATGCATGCTCATCTGTTGCACACTGCATTGGATCTGTACCAAGAGGCGGGATTGAAGCATCAGCACAGCATGAACAAGTGTGTCCAGGTTAAACCACTTTGATGGTTTGGTATCGTGCCTGAGAAAAGGAGCCTTACAAACCATGAATACCAAATCTACCAAACAAACAGTTGATGATGCAATACCAACAACCAAGTTAGAGGTTATGGGAATTAAAATCAATGAAATACACGAATCTAGCTGAAACGCTTCAAGCCCATACAATCATAGCATTCTCAAATACGTAATAATGTAGTAAATATTTACCTGTGACTTTGGATGTGTGTAATCTATTAAATTGACCGAAGTCAGAAAGACCCGACAGATCAGGTGGTGCACAATGCCAGAATTCCGATGGTATCAAATCAATGCAATGATATCTTCACGATACACACATGGTGTTCATCCACATCATAACACCATAAAATATTCTATGAGATGCACTCAATCTATCTAACTCTGTGGGATGCGTTTTACTTTACATACATAATCACTTACTTGTATCGTGCACAGAAACCTGACGTCTTCACGAGTATGTTGTACCTGATTCTCCATTTATATGTAAATGCTCAGAACAACTCTGAAGAGAGTACTTAGGCCTAAGGGAGCCTTCTCGAGATTGGACAAATTGGATTTCTTCATGGATACTTGATTGCTAGATGAAGTGGAAACATGCACAAAATTGTGTTTACAACTTTCACCTGCACCAGTGGCACATGATGCTCAGAACGCAGGTTCAAATCCCAGAAGCTGTACTGTACTATATATCAGGAAGTCGATATACTTCCTATTTAGGGATGACATTAACACTCTATCGGTTTAATATAAACACAAATCCTCAAAACAATCCAACAAACTTATTAATCTAATAATTAACTATCAGTCATCTGCGGAAGATTTCACATCCAACAATATTCATGAAACTCTTGGCGAGCATCGCTAACTACAAAAATGACTGACCCCAAACTGCCTGTTTGTAATTTTTCTTTTTATTTTCACACAGCCAAACTCAAATTTATTTTAATCTCAGGACTTGGTTTAAACACCAATCTACCACATTTTATTGTGGGAAAGTCCATGACTACTCAAAAGTTTCAAAAAAGGAAAGGATTCAACAAAGTAGGTAAAGCTGAATGCAGCACACCCACGAGTATGGAAATTAAGGCTTTCGAGGATTTGGTGGGAAAACACCTGCCAATCAGCCTAATGTAGTGGCTGGTGCACCATGACACAATTGTCATTGGTGTGGTTAACAATGGAATATAATTTCTGCCATATAGAATAGTACGACTATAGAATGTGTTTTTACACATAACCGACAAGATATTTCATAGTGCAATCAAAATAAAATTCTCCAGCATGTAAATTCATTTTTTTAAAAAAGTAATATAAAAGGATGTAGGGATTGTATGCCAAAATGTATGTGAAGAAGGTGGGGATAGTCACAAGAAATTATCATGTGGAACCATGCATCTCAACATCTTTCTTTGAATAATGGTTGTGCCTGTAAATGACACTATACATATCTCTCAATTTAGATTCAATTTCACCACAAATCTACTATACTAAAAAAACAGAATATGTTTGTATGGATGTTTGTTCGTCCTTTATAGGCGGCCAAACCGTTGGATGGAATGAGATGAAACTTGGCATGAGTGATCCTTGGGACATGAGAACGGACATGGGGGGGGGGGGGTCAAGTTCAAGGTCGAAGGTCACTGGGTCAAGGGGTCAAGGTCACTGGGTAACTTCAATTTCTCAATTTCATCCGATCGAGACGGGACCAACGCCATTTGACAGATAATCAAAATTAAATGATGCAGTTGATTGACGACATTCACTTCCGACTTCCGGTTTTCGAGTTATGACGTCATTTATTCTCAGTAAATTTATTCTCAGAATCAGAGTAATTCACAATTTGAAGTTAAAGTTTCAAAGTCAAATTCAACCTTTCAATCAATGATCAATATTTAACTTCTTTCAAACTTCTAATCCAACTCCGGAAAACTCACTGCTTTTTAGGCCATTAAAATTGATGGCGATTGCTATTCCAGTAATATTGTATATTAGGAAGTTCTATAATATATGGAAGGAATGGACACCCAGCAGGATTAAAAACAAAACCTGTCAAAGGGCGGAGGAGCTCCTTGTGAGCCAACGGCCATCCATATCTAGTGCCCAACTGTGTCTGCGGACGTCCTCCTGCAGTTGGGTTACTTCTTATTAGGAGGTTGGTGGCAGGATTTGCACTCCAGCCACCGTAAAACGCTTCATTCCGCAAAACGCAAAAACGCAAAAAAATCTGAAAACCCACTCCGTGGGAGTACGTCCTGTGCAGCTTCCCTTCGCAGGGCAGCTCACCGGATGATGGGATTGGGGCAAAGCCTTCGGGACCCCCAATCTTTGATGATAGGAGGGAAACCACGGGGTAACATCCCTGGGTCAGATTGCGGGAGAGTGTGTCGGAGTGGTGCTGAGGTGTCGTCCACCAGACGGCGGTCTCCTTGGGTTAACCTGAGGCGGTCCCTTCGGTGGGTGCCTGGAATGTCCTATCCCTAAGAGAGGATGATCACCTGTCTCTGTTATCATCTGAGCTCAAGCGTTTGGACATCGGGATTGCAGCTCTCTCTGAGGTTCGGAGACCGGATTGCGGGCGAGATAATGGTGGGTGGTTACACCTACTATTGGTCTGGTCGCTCTGATGGTTACCATACCCAAGGAGTTGCTGTAGCTGTGTCCAATAAGCTGACCCCAATGATAATTGAGGTAACACCGGTCAACGAGCGTATTATGAGATTAAGGATTCGTCACTCCCTTAGGTGTCATTTCCCTGGTCTCTATTTATGCTCCGACTGAGGCGAGTGATCTTACCGTGAAGGACACATTCTACGCCACACTCGAGTCTGTGGTTGATCAGTGCCCCAGACGAGATACACTTCTAGTCTTGGGGCATTTCAATGCATCGACTGGAACTGATAGGGATGGTTATGAGGTGTGTGTTGGTCCCCATGGGTCAGGAACTATGAACCAGAATAGCACTAAGTTCCTTGACTTTGCAAGAAGTCATGGACTTAGGGTGGCTGGTTCATGGTTTCAGCGCCCGCAAGCTCATCGCTGGACTTGGTATTCCAACGCTGGCGGTGTGGCAAAGGAGATTGACCATGTCCTCATTGACGGTCGTTGGAGGATGATCCAGAACTGCAGGGTCTACCGGAGTGCTCAGTCCCTCAATACTGACCACAGGCTTGTTGTAGCAACTCTAAAGCTGCACCTTAAATCCTGGAGAATGGTACCATCCCAGCCTAGGCTGGATGTTGCCAAGCTCAGGGATGAGAGAGTAGCTGAGGAGTTTGCGAACAGGCTGAGTGGACACTTGGGGGGTCTGGGTGCTTTGGTGGGTCCTGAAGAGTTGTGGAGCACCTTCAAGACCACCGTCCTTGATGTTGCCGGTGGATGCCTTGGAGTTCACCGCAGGGCAAAGAAGAATTTTGTCTCTCAAGGGACACTGGATACCATTGACCAGAGTCGCAGGGCCAGGCTGAATGGCAGAGCTGAGCTGTTCAGGGAGCTGAGGCGTAAAACTGTACGTGCACTGAGGGTGGACAAGGAGGCCTATGTGCGAGGAATCTGTGAGGGGGTAGAGCATCACCTATGGACAGGTGATTCTCGTCCCGCTTACAGGGGAATTCGCGCATTACGTTCATCCAAGCCCATCCCTCGGAGCACTGCAGTTCGAGCAGAGAGTGGTAGGCTCTTGACAGAGGAGTCTGAAGTGAAGGCCCGCTGGGCCGGTTACTTTGAGCGGTTGTACCAGGCTGATCCCCCAGCTGTCGAGTTGGACGTCAAGGGTGTTACAATCCCTGTTGCTGACCCTCGAATCAACTGTGGTCCACCATCGCTTGTGGAAACACGGGCTGCGGTGAACCAGTTGAAACGGGGCAAAGCTCCAGGGATCTGTGGCATCCATGCCGAACTTCTCAAGGCTGGTGGAAATGCTGCACTCGCGTCGTTGCATGCAGTTTTGTGCTCTGCCTGGAACACAGGCATCATCCCAACTGACTGGAAGAGGGGCCTTGTTGTCCCTCTCTGGAAAGGAAGGGTGATCGCCAAGACTGCAACAACTACCGAGGGGTGACGCTGCTCTCAGTGCCGGGCAAGGTCTTTGCTCGGATAATTCTTGATAGGGTTCGCCACCATCTGCTTGAGCACCAGCGTCCAGAGCAGTCAGGCTTTACACCAAAGAGGTCAACGATTGACCGTATCCTTGCACTTCTTGTACTCACCGAACGCAGACGAGAGTTTCGGCAGGGGCTGCTTGCAGCCTATGTTGATCTCTGTAAAGCGTTCGATTCAGTGAATCGGGATGTCCTCTGGAGGATTCTTGGTCTTCGTGGGGTGCCACCGAAACTGATCGATCTTATGTCTGAACTCTACTCTGGTACTGAGAGTGCTGTGAAGTGTGGTGGTACCGCCTCTGACTTATTTCCAGTTGTTACTGGAGTTCGTCAGGGATGTGTACTTGCCCCCACACTTTTCAGCACTTGTATGGACTGGATTTTTGGGAGGATGTCGGAGAGATCAAGGATTGCGGTGCATCGTTTGGCAATGTCAAGATCTCGGACCTTGATTTTGCAGATGATGCAGTCATCTTTGCGGAGACTTTAGACATCCTCTTGGGGGCCCTCGAGGTGCTGAATGAGGAGTCGGAGCCGTTGGGATTACGGATTTCTTGGGTCAAAACAAAGATCCAGGCTTTCGGTGACATCTTGGATGCTGCTGTCCTGTCTGTGTCTGTTTGTGGTGAGGATGTTGAGGTCGTGGATAGATTCACTTACCTTGGCAGTGATATTCATGTCTCCGCAGGTTGTGAGCCGGAGGTCAATAGACGTCTGGGTCGGGCCTGGGGAGTCATGGATTCACTGGATCATGGGGTGTGGCGCTGCCGGTACCTGTGCGGGAGGACGAAAGTCCGAGTCTTCAGGTCCTTGGTACTTCCAGTCTTGCTCTATGGGTGCGAGACTTGGACTTTGACCAAGGATCTGAGACGGAGACTTAATTCCTTTGGTACCAGGGCTCTTCGGAGAATCCTTGGCTATCGCTGGTCGGATTTTGTGTCCAACGAGCGGTTGCTGAGAGAGACTCGGATGAGATTTGTTACCTGCATAGTCCGTGAGCGTCAGCTGCGGTTGTATGGACATGTGGCTCGTTTTCCTGACGCTGATCCTGCTCACCAGATTCTCTCAGCGAGGGAGTCTCATGAGTGGAGGAGGCCAGTGGGCCGACCACGTGCCTCATGGTTGCAGCAGGTTGACCATCATCTCAAGGAGATGGGGATGGGCCTGGCATCTGCCTGGGGGATGGCCAGACGGAGGCCCCTGGAGTACCGGCGGAAAGTGGACGCAGCGACGCGCTGTTCTGGCACATGCTCCCATACCTGACCTGACCTATAATATAATACTGATACATTTCTACTTAAAAGTGAATCTCATGTGATTTTATTTCGATATATTTTCGCTTTCATGTGTAGTTTACGATTTCGAAGAATAGGAATTCCGCACACATGATCGGTGGTCTCCAAGCCCCTGTGCCCTGTACCCGCCCATGGGCGGGTAATTTGTTAGTACTGTCTGAATTGTGTGTGTGTGTGTGTGTGTGTGTGTGTGTGTGTGTGTGTGTGTGTGTATGTGTGTGTTGTTGGTGGTTATCTCCATATACAGGTTTCCGAAGGTGAAATAGAATTCTCCCAGGTGTCGAAGTATCCACCTCCGTTTCATTGAGGGATCATGATCATATTTCTTGTTCTCAAAGTTTTGTTCCAAAGGATCTTTTCAGGATCGTCACTGAGCCTCAGACAGCATCCAACTGCAGTTTGTTTGTAATAATATTCCCAGGGATGTTTCTTAAGATCTGTGAAGTTAAAAAAAAAATCATTCCCATTGTTCCAATTATCACTGGAACAATTTGAGTGCTCTTCAGCTTCCAGGATCTTTTCACTTCATTTTTGAGTTCTTGGTATTTGTCATTTTCTTGATTGCTGTGTTGTTTGAGCGAAAATCACTGGGTCGTGACACCTCAATTAACAATGTCTCAATTATCAATGCCCAATGCCCATGGATGGAATAATCAGGTCGCTTATGAGTCATTCGGTGCATGGTGCCCCACCATCATGCTGTGCAAGAAGCGCTCGGGGAGCGTCTCGCTGCAAGATTCATCAGGCGACCCTCAAAACTGATGCTGTGGGGAGGACCATGCCAGAAGCCACCGTATATTCTCCGTTCTACATCCAAAATTTAGTGCTCACCGGCTCAAAAATTGTACGCTGTCCTGGCCGATGCGCCAATTGCAACAGTATCACTGCGCCCTAGGAGGGATTCTGAATTAGAGGCATTCAGCCATTATCCTTCAGAGGTTAGCTTTGCACCACTGGTTGTTCAGTCAGATGCACACACACGCCAAGTGTCTGAACCGCTGTTCCTCTCGTATTGAGTGGGGTTGCTGGTCCGGCGACAAAAGCATCAGTAGGGTAAAATTAAGCTGTCTCACAACGTTCTAGTCCCAGCTCACATTCCCTGTTAGTGGGTCAACAATCTAATGCTTGGCAAATTCTGCTTCGCAATGATAGGAAGAGCCAACATCGGAGGATCGAAAAATAGCATCACTGTGGATGCTTGGCCACCACAAGCCAGTTATCCCTGTGGTATGTCCGGTTGTCACCCGGTCCATGTATTGCCAACGTCCAGGGCTTCGTGCAGTCCGTCAGAGACACGACCAGCTGGGAAACGTCTTGATTGTATGCAGGCCTCGAAACTGCGGGCCTGGTGGTAGCCTATGTTTCCACTTCCCAGCAAGCCTTTTCGTCTTGTTCTCATTCACATTGTCAGCCTCCCTTGCAAGGCACTCCCTTTCTCTTCTCCCTTCTCTTGCCACCAAAATTGAGGCCCCAAAATCGCCACCGACGGACTCGAGCGAGGAGACAAGTGAGAGAGATGATGAGATGAGGCGGTTATGTGTCAAAGTAATCAAAGCCATCTTGTGTGGTGGAATCTAAATCTGGTCCACGACCAGGTTTATCCAAATCAAGAACAGCCTGTTTCTGCATATGAAATAGCATTTTCTCAACTATAACTCTTGCTTTTTGTCTTTTCTTTCCTTTTTCTCTTTCGTTCCTTCTTTTGTTACTTTTCTCTTTATCTTTCATGTGTGTGTGTGTGTGTGTGTGTGTGTGTGTGTGTGTGTGTGTGTGTGTGTGTGTGTGTGTGTGTGTGTGTGTGTGTGTGTGTGTGTGTTTTTTAACACGTTAATATTCCACTGGTCAAATTCGAGCACAGGAACAATCAACATGCACTATTATTGCAAATGTATGCAGGGATAGACAGACAACCATTTTTCAAGGAAAGAGGTAGACATGGTTTCATATGATAATGTTACGAATCTGGAAACCATGCGCACTCAACATTCAGGTCCCAAAGAAAGTTATGCGGGTAAGTATGTGTGTAGTCAGGATCCCGTCCTTTTGTTTAGTGGGAGGATTAAATGTGTGCGTTGTGACGTCTTTAGTGAGGTTTTACATCCAATGAGCCATCCCAAACCTCTCCATCACGCTCCATCACCACCCGCCGGCTGCTCATACCTTGACTTGCCGGGAGGGGGGCCTCGCGGTTCCGGTCCTTGGGCCCCACAAACGATAGTTTTTGTATGGTGGGCCTTTCAAGACGGACCCTCTTGCTCTGCACAAGCGAGGCCACGTGGCCACGTGGAGAATATGGGGTCTCCGAACAGGGGCCACGGCTCCACCCTGGTAGGGTGCAGCCGAAGGCCAATGAGGGATGGACAGCGAGATGATTCTCACCAAGTCCCCTCCCTGTGTGGGAGGAGATATATATCCCCGAGCAGACTCAGTTGTCGTTGTTGTTGGCATTGGTGCTGGGAGATCTGGAGTACTTGAGTGGCTACAAGTTGGTTGACGGTGGATGGTGCCCCACCCACAGGCTAACAGCCTGTTCGTGGAGCCTTGGTGGGTCCCGTCCATGACCCTGATCTCGGCCCCAGAACTCCGATTGCTCCACGCGGCTGCCGCCATGAGCCACGAGTCCCACACATGCAGCTGGGACCTTCGACAACCCACAGGTGCCCAACCAAACTCTGACCCCAGCTCGTCTCTCTCATTGGCTGGAGGGTCCAATAAAAACTCCGGGGTTTCTTTTCTTTTTGTATGTGTGACTGTGTGTGGGCCTGTCTATAAGTATAACTGAGTAAGTGCTTTGAATCGTTGTAAATTCCTGCTCTGCATATTTGCTTCAAGTCTTGCCTCCTTGTCTTTTATTGTAAACAAATTATTAGAAATATTCCCAGCTCGTTTCCGTCCTTTCATTATTTGGTCCAGCATGGTCCGGGTCTGAGTTCAGACGGAGTTTCATCCCCGATAATCCGTTAATCCTCGCCGGCACGGCTTTGGCAGTTTCCGCTCGGCTGCAACCGAACCGGAGTTGGTAGTCCATAGTTGGAACTCCACCGCAGTCGGTAGAGTGACCCGGTTCGAGAAAGACGTGTCGACGGCGTGAATTCCCGGTAGCCAAGACTGCATGGTTATTTAGGTATATTGGGATCTAGACAATTAACCCTATGCCACGCTGTCAAGGTATTGGCGCTTCACAGTCGATTAATTGACCCACTGGCTTCGGAGTTATCCGGAGCGACGGCCTATAATTCCGGGGAGACCGGTGGGAGACGGCATAAACTTCCCCACCTAGCGGTCTTTCTCACCACCGACCCCCGGCCCACAACAATAACTTATTGTGATCATCCCCACTATGTTTACACACTTAATTTTGGAATGGCATCCGTACATTCTTTTGCATTAAAAAATGTTTTTGTTTTATTACTTGCTGCAACAGGAATGGCGCAAATGGTGAGAGGCCTTTGATTGAGTCAAGATACTGAAACCCAATTAATAGTCCATCGGCCCAGGCCAGAAATTCCACTTGTCGGTACCATCTAAGGAAACCAATCCTAGTTATGATTTTTGAATTGGTATATATATATATATATATACTGTATTTATATATATATATATATATATACTGTATATATATATATATATATATATATATATATATACTGTATATATATATATATATATATACTGTATATATATATATTTATATTCTGTATATATATATATATATATATATATATATATATATATATATATATATATATATATATACCAATTCAAAAATCATAACTAGGATTTGTTAGGGTTAGGGTTAGGGTTTGTTAGGGTTAGGGTTAGGGTTATATATATATGTATCATGAGCCTGGTGTTGGCGCAGTGGTTAGGGCAGCGGCTTGGGATCCAAAAGGTCCCGAGTTCAAGCCCCATTGGGCCACTGAATTAATACACCAGGGGGTTGACTCAGCCTGTCATCCTTCCGAGGTCGACGAAATGAGTACCAGTATACTGGGCCGGTGTATACCCCGGTTAAAATAGGTGTACCATATCCCTGTGTCGTAAGAGACGACCAGGGTTGCGTCAGGAAGGGCATCCGGCGTAAAACATGTGCCAAATCACTATGCGGATCATACGGATGATCCGCTGTGGCGACCCCTAACGGGAGCAGCCGAAGGAAGAAGAAGAAGAAGATATATATGTATCATATTTTGATGTGATAACCATTGCAGACTGGCAGCTTATTGGTAGTTATCTTCTCTGGAATGTACCCACCCTCCGCATAATGTAAATGAAAAGGCAAACTCAGAAACATTCACTAATGATGCAATTGCTGTTTCCACATGGGGCTAGAATGAACTGCAAACCACAAATACATGTCTGAAATGCTTTATTTATACCATCCGAATAATCCTTTCTGTCATTCCTGAAGGCAGAATTTGTTTTACTCGTGCGGGCCCGTAGGTGCGGGCCCATAGGGGCATGCCCGTAGGTGTGTGCCAGTATGTGCAGCTTCGTGCCTGCAGTATCAGGTCCCAGCATAAATTGTGACGTCATATCAAACGAAGAAGAATAATTGTGACGCCCCCTCTCTCTCACCCCCTCTCTCCCTCCTCCTCTCTCCCCCTCCTCTGTCCCCCTCCTCTCTTGCTCCTCCTCTCTCGCCCCCTCTCTCCCTCCCATCTCTTGCCCCCCTCTCTCCCCCCTCTCTTGCCCTTCTCTCTCCCCCCCCCCCTCTCCCTTCTCCTCTCTCTGTAAATGTATTCACAAATGTTTACCAAGCACAACAATTAATTCCAACCTTGGGAAAAAAACAGCTTTCAAACCCTTGGGAAACAACTGTTTCCCTCGGGAAAATTCAAACCTTGGGATTAATTAATAAGTTGAATAATAATCAAACCTTGGGAGTGAATGATTAAATAAATTAATAATTAAATAATAATCAAACCTTGGGAAAGAACAGCTTTCAAACCTTGGGAAACACTTGGGAAACAGCTGAAATGGATGAGGAAGAACGATATCAAACTTTGAAAAGGCACATCCTCAGGTCCCCAGTGTCGATTGTGACGTCATACCAAACGAAGAAGAAAAAGAATTGTGACGTCAATCGTGCAAAAAAAAACAAAAAATAAAATAAAATAAAAAAATTTAAACAAACATTAATTGTGACGTCATTCGTGATGTCATAGCACCGTGTCCTGTCATTGGTTGACAGATAAATGGCCGTAACTTGGGAACGCTTGTCCGATTGATATCAAACCTTGAAAAGGCACATCTGCGGGGCCCCGGCAATATTCCTGGCAAGTTTCAATCCGATCGGACCGGTGGTCGTCTGGTTATCAATAATTTGGGGGAAAAAATGGCATGATAAGGTGAGAAGGTGGAACGACACCTTCAGCTGCCATATAAACACCTTTTCAACACTGAAAAGCAATAAAATGGCCGTAACTTGGGAACCGCTCGTCCGATCGATATCAAACCTCGAAAAGGCACATACGCGGGGCCCCGGCAATATTCCTAGCAAGTTTCAATCCGATCAGAATGGCGGTCTTCGAGAAACTGCGGTCGCATACAGACATACACACACACACACACACACACACACACACACACACACACACACACACACACACACACACACACACACACACACACACACACACACACACACACACACACACACACACACACACACACACACACACACACACACACACACACATTGCTGGAATAATAGATAGATGGCAGAAAGGGGCGAACAATAGGGCCTATCAAAATGTTGCTGATTAGTGATTTTCAGTACATTTTAATTTGTAATATTGTTATACAAGCTCCCTGGGTAGTGCTACTGAACCGCAGTAGCCTACAACATGCACATGTTGTATGAGGAAAACATTTATGAACATTTTACAAGTTATTACCACAGTTAAAGGAATTGCCCTTCCCCTACCCTAGTTCCAACAAGCGTCCAAAATGTGAAATTTACGGATAACCCAAATTTCACCACGCTACTGTGGCATGTTTATGTACTATGTTTTACTCATGCATATTTGTAGCCATGAATGTCCTTGTGATTGTGCCAAAACATTCACACCATGGATCAGTAGTCTCGTCTTCATCACTGTTATCAGCATCAGAGTCCTCGAGGTCTACAACCTCTTCCTCGACATCAGTGGGCTGGTTGCTGCAGGTTTGCAACTTGCACATGTCAGTGCACTTCAGGCTATTGGCAAGGCACGTGCAGTCTGGGAGTTTGCACGACCGTCCACACTTGCAGGAAAGCAGTTGCAACATTGCATCCGGTGCTGGAGAACCCTGCATCCACTCGATGGTCAGCTTCCCGTCATCATCAGTGGTCCATCCACAACCCTTGGGACTTGTAACATTGGGTTGGCATTGCAGACAGCGCCTCCAAATAGCAGCCTGGTAGTTTGCACGGAGGGCGTGCATAAAGAGGCAGTCTTCACATGGTGGAAGCTGACTGGTCTCTATCTCTCCCCGTCTGGCACAGAAGAGTTGATGTCGGAGTTCATTGACTTTCGTGGTGTTGGTAGATGGCATGTACATGTGGCAGGTGACCTCTTGCAGCTTCTGAAAGAGCTTGGTGGATACTTCCCATGAATGACTGAGCTGACTGAAGGCCTCTTGGTAGGTCTTATCCGACTTCATTTGCTTCAAGGCGCCCATCTTTCCCCGGCCTGCAAAGGCACTGACTGTATCACAACCGGAGAACACGTGCAGGCCAACCAGGGAATCACAGACACTATCTCTCATCGATCTAGCAAGTTTGTCAATGTCTAGGAACCATGTGCGGGTTTGCGTACCACACTTCTGATACACGGGGCATGGGATGTCCTTATTGAAGGCAAGACACAGCACGAGGACATCTGTATCTTCGGCAGGGATCACCACAGCCTTGTACCCAGCCTCTGCTGCATGCAGAGCATGCAGAAGCATTCAGCTGTCTGCTTCCTCCTGCGTGGACTTCAGCTCTGCCACTTCCTCCCAGTGGTCTTTGGTTTTTTTTTTTTTTTTTTTTAATTTCCCCCAAAACGTCAATATCTCAGAATGGTAAAATGGTAAAGATGCAAAATACATACACTAAGCTGCTCTTCTGGAATGGTTATCACATATTGAAATAATCATATAGTCCCTACCAATAACTTAGTAGCCCTTAAGTTTGGTTTCCTCAGATGGTACCGATATATGCCTGGGCCCATGGACTATAAGAAGAAGATACTGAAACTAAAAAGATATTAAACTAGTCAACATACATAGACTAAAAAAAATGAAGAATGATGGAGTACTGCTCTCCACTCCAGGCTGGCGTCCCTGCCTCACACATTGCTCAGCTTGACACTGTGGAAACCAAGGCCTTCAATATTATTGGAATCTCCCCCCCATGAAGCTGATTCTATGGGCCTATCACTTTTCCATCGCAGACAGGTTAGTGGTTTTTCTGTCTTCTACCGCCTCCTTTCTGGTCTTGCACCCTCTGCTATTTCCGTGTCTTGTATCCCCAGTATCTGAAGGACACATGTGGTCCACCATCAACCCCCTTCTGGTGAAACTCCCAAAATCCATATTCACTGCTCAACTCCACTCTCATTCATTCATCTTTTTCCCACCTGTGGAACCACGTTCCACATCCTCTTCAATGTCATTCTTCCCTCAGGTCTTCAACACAGCTGTTCACCACCATCTCAGATTGTTCCCAATTCAGAACCATGATATTTTATTCCACCTTTCAATGTCCCTCATCACACCCTCAAGTGCACGTCCTTCCAAATTTCCAGTTTTTCCTTCCTCAGAGTTTGCTCCTCCCCTAACCCACATTTCTCCCCACACCCATCATTTGTCCAAGTCTTCCTCCATTTTCTCATTCAACACTGCTGTTGGTGTTTTTCCTCCTCTCTCTACTTATTTTGCATACTGATCCATTTAGTGTTCAAGCTCTTCCATGAGCCGTGACTGCACACAAAAAAAACCCAACCTTCAAATGACCATGAATAATTTGGCACAACATGGCTTCACACATACTTATTCAATTTAAATATGCAGGAGGATTGACTCGAGAACGAAATGCAAACATATCAATTATAAATAAAAATTAAAACTGGTAAACCAGTGATTCCAGGCTTCAAGGCATGCATCCGTTTTACTACATTTCAACACTATCACCCTTTCACGTGATATGGGTTATCCAAGTTTTCCTAGTTAGAAAGTTTGTTAGAGTCTGCAATGGGGTCTAGCTATGGTGTCCCTAATGTTATATCAATGAAGGATTGTAAAGCCGATAGCAATACATGATAAAGAAAGAAACTTAAAATTGGACAAATCGAGGCTGGACAAATTTTCAAGTCCCGATAAAAGTCCAATAACTACACATTTTCTGATTAATGTAAATTGCGAACTTGTAGTACGTTAAAAGATCTTCCAGAATGTGGTCACTTTAGCTCTATCTTCTTTAGTTTTCATTTTACGACATGTCAAAAATTGGTGATTTTAAACTTTGGGACTTCTGGCGCCTCACTGGGGTCACATACATACAGACATACAGGGTGCCCCACAGAAAACCAGGAAATTTGAGATTTTGAGATTTATCTTGCCGTATTTTACCATATCAATAAACTAACATCTAAATTTTGTAACCGTTTTTTTTTTTCCAGAATGCAGCAGTTATCAAATTTTCAACATGAGGTGATTGTTCTCTTTAAGAAAGAACATCCAACTTGGGGACTGAAGAAATGCCATGAAATTTTACCGGAGTTTTTAAATTCGATAACTAAAAATCAGTTTTCAGGTGTTGCAGCTGTACTTAAAAGGGAAGGGTCACCTGCTGCCAAAGTGCGTAGAGGTGGATCTGGCACAACCAAAAAAATTGATTCACCTACCAAACGGGCTGTGTTTGATCTTGCTGTCACACCACCAAGACATCAACGAAGACATTCCAGTCAACGTGAAATCTGCCGGGAACTGCAGTTATCAAAAGGGACAGTCTTTCACATTCTTCAAAAATCTGACTTAAAGTGCTACAGGAGAATTATATGCAATATTCTTACAAAAACACATCAACAAGCACGACAACAAAAATGTCAGGCATTGATAAACCGATTTGAAGGACACGAGAAGTGGAAGCAGGTGTGGTTTTCCGATGAAGCAAGTTTCAGTCTTCATGCACCTCTCAACCGTCAGAATGATCACATTTATCGTGTTGTACAGGTTAAAACAAACATTTCCAAGGATGATCTGCTGGTGGAGATTGATAAACAACAGCCTTCAATCATGTGCTACAGTGCAGTCTCCTGGCATGGTAAAACAGAGTTGCGATTTGTTGAAGGGGATGCTGCTGGACAAGAACATCTTCCGTCGTACAGAAGAAAGAAAAAAACAGTGAATCCGCTCATGTATAGCGATGAAATGTGCACCCAAATGCTCCACGACATAAACCAAGTAATGGGAGGAGATGAATGGACATGGCAACAGGATGGAGCAAAGGCTCACACAGCCACGGACACTGTTGCCTGGCTCAGAGTCAATACTCCTGACTTTATTGAACCTAACGAATGGCCATCCAAAAGTCCAGACGTCAACGTAATGGATTTTAACATTTGGGGTGGACTGTTACATCAACTTCAACTACAGAGGAGAGAGGTCACGGGCATTCAATCCATGAAAACTGTGTTGACGGAAGCTTGGAACAATATCCTGCTTGAAGTTATCCAAAGGGCGACTGGAAGTTGGTTAAACCGTCTAAGCCATTGCTCAGCGGCCCACGGAAAGCACTTTGAACACTACATCTAATGCTTGTTTTTGTTTTGTTTGAAAATAAAGTGTATCCTTGTTTTACACAACATCTAAGATTGCTTTTGTTTTGTTTTAAATAAACTGTACCAAATTTGATGGTTTTCTGTGGGGCACCCTGTAGTATACACATATTTGGAGTCCGCTGTTTATGGCCTATCTAAATGTGTCATTGAATTTTTTCAACTCTCATTTGCATATTTTGCATATTTAATGAGGCTAATCGGCATCATTTTAATCATATAAATTATGTAACGATTTTGACCAAATTAACAACTTAACATTCCCATAGAACATCGCAAATGTGTGCAAATTTTTGAGGCTGTTGGGTTATCCATTCTGGAGAAGATGTTTTTAGGTTTTGGAGAAAATCCAATATGGCCACCATACCACGTGACCTACGTCATCAAACTTTTCCTAGTATGAACTTCAGGTGGAGAGTTATTATGGTGTTAAGTTTCATTGATTTTCATCCAACCGTTTTCCCTCCAGATCCGCAACAAAATCGGTCAGTAGAATCACTATAATAATACTAACGAAAACAATAGGGCTTTCCAGCCAGTTGGCTTGAAGCCCTAATTAACTTAAACAGTCTTCAACTTTTCCAATTTGTTTTTCCAACCAGACACGCCAACAAACTCGCAAGGTTTACCCTTTACCTGAGAAATCTTTCAAATGAAGGTTTCAATTAATTCGTCGCCATTTTGAAAACGAATACTTTAGTTACCAGATTCCCACGGTTCCTTGCATCCCCGCCCTATACCCCCGGGACAAAATGAATAAAACAATTCCCCATCGGCCACCCCCGGGATTTGATTTTCTGCATTGTCCCCGGGGTTGCCCGGGGCGGGACGGTTACAAGAATAATTGATTCATGCCTTAAAAAATGGCGATCTGATCATCTGAACATTTATAACAGTTTGCTGACAATATTTAAGAATATTTATATTGTATTGAAACGAGTTGTTTACGTCAAAATCGATGATGCTACGAAGACAAATTTGAATGTTCCTTATGTAAATCTATATGTACATCTCAGTCTCACATAAGATATCTGTTCACATAAGATATAAGTGAGCACGCGTGACGTGCATGCGTGTCCACTATTTCTCACCATGATGTGAGCTGAATATACCTCAACAGTTTTGTCGAGCAAAGTGCAAATGGCTAAAGCCGGGTTAATCAAATATAAGCTAACTATTAAAGTAACCTTAAAAATGCAAGGACCATAAATGTAACCTGAAAAATTCGAGGATAATAAGAGTAAATAGACGTGCAAAGTCCCATACTCCCATAGAAGTCAACTGACTTCTATATAAAATAGAGAATGAGATAAGATGAATATCTTATATCTGTTCCACTAACTACAAACTACCATTCAGAAACTCACAAATACATTTTTCTTTACAATTTTTTTTTCATGAAATATGTGAAGGCCCCTGGTTGTGGAGGCCCCTGGGCAACTGCCCAGCTTCCCATGCCTAAATCCGGCCCTGACACCAGGTGTGACCCAATTCTTTTCAAGGTCCTTCATGCTACTGGGAATGGGTGGGGCCTTCTACACAATGCTGACCCTGAATTGTATTCGTACAAGGCAGAATGAACTAAGTGTCGAGAATGGCTGCTTGCTGTGGGGATGCCGAGTGGTCATTCCCCCAAACTTGCACACAAATATTTTGGATCAGCTTCACGATTGTCATTTAGGCATTGTCAGGATGAAATCGCTGGCACGGAACTATGTCTGGTGGCCTCACCTTGACTCTGACATCGAACAGTGTGTGAAATATTGTTACCCATGCTAAGGCAGTCGAAATGCACCTGCAAAGGCACCACCACACCCCTGGGAATAGCCCAATGAACCATGGTAGACGATTCATCTTGACTATGCTGGACCAATCGAAGGCTGTATGATCCTTACTGTTACGGATGCTCACACTAAATGGATCGATGCCGATGTAACACAAACAGCAACCTCACACGCTACTATAGAGAGGCTACGCCAGTGCTTTGCCACTCATGTTTTGCCATGCATGATAGTCACTGACAATGGAACCTGTTTCTCAAGCTCTGAATTCACTGAATTCACCCGCCTGAATGGTATAATTCAAAAGTTTGTGATCCCACACCATCAACCTTCAAATGGACTCTCCGATAGGTCTGTGAATTTTGTCAAGTCTGGTCTAAATATGATACACGGTGGAAGCCTTCAGACCAGTCTATCACGTTTGCTTTTCACTCACCGCATCACTCCCCACACCACAATGGGGGTGACACCAGCTGAGCTGCTAATGAAACGATGTTTGCGTACACGACTGGATTGTCGAACACCAGACGTGGTGTCGGTCGTGTATCAAAATCAGTGGAAACAGAGACTTCATCATGGCAAACATGCTGTACAGCGCTCTATAAACATCAGCGACCCGGTGTTTGTGAAATACGTTGGTCACGGAAAGGCTTGGCTTCGAGGGAGGGTTCACAAAAACGAGGGATCGTTGTCCTACAAGATCAAACTCGAGGACAATCGAGTTGTCCGGAGACACCTTGATCATGTCCGGTATCGGTCTTGTGATCCTGTCATCTTCACAAATGATGTCTCACCACTCCCTGAACCTGTAAAGAGTGACGTTGGTGCTGCAGATGGTACTGCACCACTCCTTGAGGCTGACCCAATAACGCTGTTGCAGCGCCACCAGCGGGGCCGTCTGTCGGCTTTGTACCCCGACGATCATTCAGAGTTCCAAAGGAGCCAATCCTCCTCAATTTGTCGCCAATACTCATATATTCATGATCTTTGTATTGTTTACTCGTTTCTTCATTACTCTTGTGTTCATCTTTAATACATTTTCACACTTCATGGGAGGGGGGAGATGCACAAGGGAATCCTCTTCTGGTTTAGCATCACACAATGTTTTTTTTATGATATTCCAACACTGCCACACCCTGTCAATGATGCTACTCACAGCTTTGTGCTGCACAAGAAAAAAAGAAGACGACTCGACCCCTATATCTCGTATTTTATTGTAATATTTTAATTCATTTACTCAGAGAATTTTTCACTCATTTGCGAAAACTTAAAAACAACCAATTTTGATCCATATACCAATATAGTCCCTTGGATGGATGTTAAGTGGGTGTTCTATCTTCAGGCGATAAAGTTGGTGTTCAGTGGGTGTTCAGTTGGTGGATGTTAAAGATCCCACGGTGTCCTTTGTGAAGAGTCGGCAACAATCGCCAGCATCAAAAATTCCTGCCCTAACCTCACATTACCCCTGTCATAAGGGAATGAAGTGCAAAAGTCAGTCCCCAAGGGGGTCAATATTCCCCTTAGCTGTGCATGTGGATTAGTAGTAGTAGTAGTAGTAGTAGTAGTAGTAGTAGTAGACTAGTAGTTTATTTTGATCATCATCTTCAGCTAATTTGGATTGAGGTTTTGCCATATAGTTTAAAGAATCTATAAATCGAATACTGTAGTTCACTTGATATTCACAAAAATTATCTTTTATGGTTTTATTTTCAAACTATGTTCACAGGAATTATAATTCGTGGAAAATGTATTTCTGTGTATCCTATAATTAGAGAAGATGTAAATTAAGACTGCACCACCACACCGCCATGTCCCCTGTTGATGCTATCCGCTAAGATAAACAATCCATGTGCTTCGTGTGTAACAGCTCAGATTGTAATCACCGAGAAATCATCATTGGGGCACAAACATAATGACTATAACGGCTCAGATCGTAATCACCATTGGGGCACCGCCGAATCCATGCTGTTGTTACAGCCACGGGTACCGAGACACCAGCTTGTCAGTCAAGGGGATTAATCCTCGGTTGTCCTCGGAAGAGCCGGACCTGGAGCCACCGCTCACAATTAACGTTGTGGTACGGTGGGTTGTTTTAGAACCACGAACGTCACCGAGTTAACCACGAGTTCCAGTGTCCACCGTCTAATTATTCCGTTTAACTGGATGTCACGTGGTTATCTGAGCGGGGAGAGCGCCCTCTGCAAAGCACCAATGTTATCTCGATTAAATTAAAATCTGATTAAAAAAAAATCACTGATTAAAAAGACAAACACGGACAGGTTGGAAGTCAACAAATGATTCATTAATAATATAATAAATAAATATAAAGAACTTTTTATTTTCTGAGGTATTGAAGTGAATAAATTCCAAAGCAATCGAAATGAATAGGTAATCAGGCAATATCAATCAAAATGACAGGAAAAAGACAGAGAGCAGATGCTTATCGGGGGTTGACTTACTTACAACTAAACACAGACAAGGGTACCCAGCAGATCATTCATGGGGGGAGAAGAGTCGTCTCGCTCACGAGAGGGAAGTTGTCCGTGAAGTGAAAACGTCCTGAAATATGTGTGTGCATGTCTGGTCCGTCGCCAGCACCCAGCCTTGCCGTGCACCCACTTGCCAACAGCCTTGAATGCCAGTCGATGTCTGGGGGGCACCGAGATCGTCTGTTGCGGATTTAGACCCTGGTGCTGTGACATGGGCAGCTCCTCACACTTCACAAAACTGGTGACGTCCAATGACCCACACGGTCCGTTGGTGACTGACCCACGCCTCACTCATTGTGACCAATCCATGCCTCACTCATTGTCGGCGCTGTTCACACCTGCACGCGCACCACACGCTCGCTTGCTCAAGCACTGGAAATGACGAATTGTCTCGTTGTTGGTGCTTGTCAGACACCCACACGCTCACTCGCTGGCTTCCTCGCTTACGCGCTCACACCGTCTCTGGCTCGCTTGTCCACTTCTTCTCTCACGCGCTTTCCTGCTTCTTCTCTCATGCTCTTTCCCACCTCTTGTTCGCATGCGCTTCCTTTCTGGCTCGCTTGCCTGCTTCTTGTCCACTCGCACTTCCTTTCTGGCTCACTTGCCCACTTCCTGCTCGCTTCTCTTCTCTCGCATGCTTCCTCCCTCACTTTCTTTCTCCTTTTTAAACGGACTTCTCCAATTCTTTTTATATATGTGGTCTGTCTTGGCGGACGCAGAGTCCCCCCAAGCTCACCCTGCCACACTTGCGCACCATTACCATGACAACCCGTGCGCTCGGAAAAGGGCGGGCCTCAGCGCTCGTGAAAGAAATATGTGCATAAACGTTGCTGAGGAAAAATAAGGTGGGCGTCAGCGCTCGTGAAAGAAATATGTGCATAAATGTGTCTGTCATAAAGAAAAAAGCTTCCCATAAGAGAGGGGATCTATTTTTCACCCTTCTCAATGCATCACATTTAATATCCCATTAGACATTGGGATGGGGCTAATCTGAACATGCATTTAAGGAAATAACTGAGGACCTGGATGTGTGGATGCAGTAATCAGACCGGATTCTGAAATCCGTAAAACCACACCCCTTTCCCTCTGCCAGACTCGTCCAACAGCTGGAGACATCGGTTAAAAACAATTACAACATTGCAATTAGCACTACCATGTGACATCCAGGTGAAGTTACACCCTTCCTAGTACGCTTTTACTCTACCCTTTAGTGTGTGCGACAATTTAAACTAGATATGTCCCACCTGATGAGATGGGAACTACCGAACTGACTCACACAGACAACTTTATGCTGCACCAAAATTGCCGGAAATTTTGAAACTGCAACACATAACCGGTGGACTTTAATAATCTACACAACTATACAACATTTTACAATTTCTGACCCAGGACCTGGAGAAATGCAGAAGAAAAATTGTGGAGGGCGGGGGGGGGTGGGGAACCTGCCGATTCTTGCTACCTTCATGCTCTTCACCAGCACACCAAACAAAATAAACCGGCAGGCCAGTGACCGGCATACAGGCCATAAACGTTGTGGCCTTCTAAACAAAAATGATCAAGAAGCAGCGACAAGAACAGAGTTACTTCCTCCACCGAGCTGTGTTCGTGCAGTTCATGGTCATGGTGATACATGGCCAAATAAGTGAAGCAAAGTGGCATGAGCCTGGTATGTGGCTGGTATGAAGCTGGTAGGAAGCTGGTATGAGGCTGGTATGAGCTGGTATGAAGCTGGTGTGAAGCTGCTATGAAGCTGGTAGGAAGCTGGAATGAGTGGGTACAAATGGGGCTGCAACAAAGGGGCAGTCCATAAGTGTGGTGGCATGCTGCGACAGTAAATGCAGTTAAAACAAAATAAAACAAACAAACCACTATGATAACTGGAACGGTGTCACCTGGCATGAGGCTGCAGCGAGTAGCAGTCCACAGAACAGGTGGGGGTGAAACACAGGTCAAGGAGCAAATGGTGAAGTGAGGTGAGTGATGCCTTGATGTAGAACAGCCTTGATGGTCCTGGGGCAGTGGAGAGACAAAGCGAAACAGCAAGGCAAACAGAAAACAGCACGAAAATAAAAAAGGTAAACCGGGTAATTCCAAACACCAGGTCCGACCAACATGGTCAGCCAGTCCCTGGTGTGTACGTCCTGGGGCAGTGGCGGTGGTGCCGGAAGAGAGAGAGCTCGAGGTTGGCCTTAATCGTCCGCACCCAGCCTTCTTTCCCATATACACTACCCTAGCCCCTTCTTTTTACAATTCGTCGCTACGTCTCGTCTCCTATATCCCACTATCCCCATTGCCAAATTCGTACCCAATCTCCCCAAGGATCCATGGAAAGGAAGAGCAGAGCTACATGCAATCTTATACTTACATCGTAACATGTCTCAAGTCCGACAGGAGGGCAAGTCCAGCAGCCGGCAATCATCCCGACAGTGGATAGTGCGAAGGGGTCTTCATCAATCCTAACTACGCTAATATTGTTACACTTTTAAACTGTCCCCGGGGTTATACCCTGCCAAGAGGCCTTTCTTAAACTATGGGGTTCGAAAAACCCAAATTCTCATCACCTACGTGTTGGTACTCTTACAATTTTGGGCCTTGTCCACCAAATTTTCTTTCTGTGCCATCGCACAATTTCGTGGCTGGGTTGTGTGGCTCCACTAGTAGGTCTGCCCACCTGTATACTCACCGTTAGCACCCATGGGACGCTGGAGCCGCCTCCGAGCTTGCCTGCTCCTCACCCTAACATGGGGGATGCCCTCACAGGCACTCCCCCCTCGATACCCACTTGGCATTTTGGCACCCCAGGTCCCGCTGCTCGGGCACCCGGTCACACTGAACACTGCACTGGCATGCCAGGCCCCTCTCCTCTGGGACCTGCATCCACGAATACACTAATGGCCCCCTTGACCTACCTTCGGCCTCACCTGGCCGACGAGCCCCCGGCGCCTGGGGTGCCTGCTTCTTCAGAACACTACACTCACAAGCCACACCCCCAGCCAGTTCATTATCTCCTGCACCCTAAACACACACAAAAAAAACTTTCCACAATCAGCACCAACCGCATAATGACATTCATGTGTAAACTTACCTCATCCCCCTATCTAACTTTAAAATAACCCCCGGGTTTTCTTGGGTGGGCTCCACTCCCCCCATTCACTCCTTCACACCATGCATTCCGTTACTCACACTCATACCAGCCATTGCCCTGCCCTCACACTCATAATTCATCTTCCACACACAAACACATTTCCACTCACCTACACATCACTTAACTAACTCGTGCACCCTCGTCATCCCTTATTCTAATGCACGTTCCATTTAAATCTATGTAGCTAAGCTACATCCCCACTACACGTTCCATGTCTGTCCATGTCTTTAATCACCTCTAAATTCTATCCAAAATTTCCCCGAACTAATGTTCCCGGGCCCCATGGAGGACTGCTCATGACCCCATGAGGCCAGTCTATCTAATGCTAAACCCTTCCTCGAACTCATGCTCCTTTGCCCTGGTGTGTGGAGCGGTTTCACTCCTGCGCTCCACACATGGGCGTTACTGTCGCCGTCACTGTCACTTACCCCGATGATAATGAGCCCTCTGCGTCCGCGGAGGTGCTCAGTCATATGTCTGTTGCAAGCCAATTTGTGTTTGAATTCTTGCCACTGGGAATTGGGGTTTTCCCACGGGGAACCAAGCCGTGCTCACCATGCCCATTGCTCATGCCGGGGGTACCGTGCATATTGCACACCTGGTCCCCGTGGGGAAAAAATTGCAGCCAACTCCGTTCTGTTTCGCCGTTCATGCTCCAGTGATTTATCTGTCATGGAGCGTTTACACGCCGGCCCCCCTGAAACCATTAACACATCGCACCACCATCCGTGCTTGGGCGGTTGGCAAAGCACGGGCCGCGCACACTCCCGTGTGTACCTCATACGAAATACGCAAAGTCCCATGGAGCCAGCGTGGTTTCCAATACAACTCTGTCCCACTCAGGAGGCTTGCCCTCCGGTCCGCTACACTAACCACTACTTCCGTCAAGGTCGATCGGTGTCCCACTCTTACGTGTGCACTCATTCATGTTATGTTACATGCACTTCGCACATACTCTGGCATATAGGGCACTCCAAGAAACCCCGGGTCCTTTGTTCCCCCCAAGCTCGACACACACCGAATCATCATGTACGTGCCCGGTCTCACCATGACTCACCTACACTGAACTCACCTCCTCCCATCCTTCGAGCACTCTGTCATGCTGTAAATATAACATGTCCATGCATTCAATAATCTCCTCCTTTACTCGACCATCTGTTTCTACCTGTTTTGCTTTTATTTCAATAACCTCGATTTTTACCTCATCCACCTGCTCTTTAAACCATCGTTAATTCCTGATGCGCCCCTTGTATTTCCCCCTCTAATGTCACCTTCGCTGTTGCTATTTGTGTTTCCATTTCCCGTTCCTTCATTCCGATCATCTGTGTCACCTTCTCTACTCTCTTCGTTAGTTTCTCGTGTGCCATTTTACATTCGTTTTTAATTGCCGTCATCTCTCTTGTTGTCTCCTTCTTGGCGGTCCGTAATTCCTTTATCGCCCCTGTGTTCTTCTCCATTTGTTCCTTCAACTCATTCTGTCGGATCGTCAGTCCTTCTCCCTCCTTCGTTATCTTCCCAACCTGTCCCATCAGCCTGGCCTCGCTCTCCCTCATCTCTTCCCGGACACCGATCCAACACTCCCTTACCTCCTCTCGTACCACGTGCCATTTCTCTGCCCATCACTTTGCTCATCTCCCTTTTTATTTCATCGCCCATCATGTCCATTTTTCTGTTGTTTCCTTCGTTTGTCATTTTCATTTGTGCCATTAATTTCCTCAGACATCACAACACGTCATTCTCGGGATGCACTGGTGGCGGTAACCCGGCGTTCTGCACGATCGGTGCTGCATTTTCCTGAGGCCGAGGGTGGGGGTTATTTTCCATCTCTCCCATTGCTTCCTCTTCACCCTCCATTGTGACTTCATGCGGGTCCTGGATCAATTCCATATCCATATTTAAATCATCCACATGGCTCACCGGGACCTGCCTGTGTTGGTCCGCCATTGTCCGTCCCAATAAATTTAACTAAAATTTTGTCTAACAGCTCCGAATTTTGAGGTGCAAGAAGCGCACCACAGGTCGACGACCTGACACCAATTCATTGATCAATAGGGTTCGAAAATCTCCCACTCCCTTACACCAGTTGTTGCGGCCATGGAGGGAAGTCGTCCGTGAAGTGAAAATGTCCTGAAATGTGTGTGTGCGTGTCTGGTCCGTCGCCAGCACCCAGCCTTGCCATGCACCCACTTGCCAACAGCCTTGAATGCCAGTCGACGTCTGGGGGGCACTGAGATCGTCTGTCGTGGGTTTAGACCCTGGTGCTGCGACACGGGCAGCTCCTCACACTTCACGAAACTGGTGACGTCCAGTGACCCACACGTCCATTGGTGACGTTATTAATTCACCAATGAGTAAAATATTAATTCCCTTGCAAGTAAATTTAATGCAGGAGGAGGCAAAGCTGCTCTCTATCCTTTTGGAGTGATCGATTTTTACCTCATCCACAAGCAAGGAAACGTCACATACCGTTTTTATTGTCCCTGATATTTTTTGCTCCATTTAGTACAGGATTTTATGCTTGAAATAAACTTTTCGCAGTGTCAAAACTGGAAATAAGAGAAAAATATTGAAGGAATTTTTGTTTTATTTCTTGGTTTGTAAATATTTAAGATGGAAGAATAACAACGTTGGCAAGAAGTTTTTTTCTTAAAATGTTTTCCCTCGTTTGTTGTTATCTCCATTTGAGGGCTTCAGGAGGTGGGAGGGAGTTCAGAACTCAAAATCTCCACCCCCTATGTTTTTTTTGGGAAAGGATCGTGATTCATGGACCAACCTGTGAAGTTTCATTCTCATAGCCTCGTTCCAAGGGCTCTTTTCAAAATCGTCACTGAACCGCTGACAGACTCCTCTTGTAGCTCGTTTATGGTGATGTTCCCAGGAATGATTTTTAAGTGCTCAGTAAGGGTTTTCTTCATCATTCCTGTGGCTTAAACTATCACTGGTACAATTTCAGTTTTCTTCAATTTCCACATCTTCTTGACCTCAATGTAGTCTTGTGTTATATGAATATGCCATTTAAAGTTATATGAAGGAATATACTTATCATTTAATTTTAGATTTAAGAGTAGCCATTTTTCATATTATTTAAAGGTGAGAAATTTACACTTTTTATTTTATGAATTTGTATTTAAGTCGTTTTTTGGGGGTTGTTTAAGATGTTTTGTGACATCACTTTAGAGATTATTTAACAAAATAGTCTTTTTATTTGACTAAGTTTGTTCCATAACTATTTGAATGAACAGTTATTAATGTTATTTTGTTATATCGTCTCAGGGGAGATCAGTTTAAGTGGTCCAGAACACTCATTTATATATTACTGTTCCACCTCAATGACATCACGTGTTTATGTTGGCATAAACAGGAATACAAATAAGTTCCTCCGAAAACACTATATTCTAGGACTTTAAAAAGATCACATGAGGAGACATTCCAACTATTATTAATATATTATCACTTTTGTTAACTATATTATTATTTTCACCAAAACTTGGAAATTAACAGGATTGATGGACGACAACAATGACAACAGCTGCAACAAATGTGAGTTAAAGAAGTGAGGCAGGGGAAAAATAAAAATAATGGAGCAAAAGCAATATTGCTTTTCTTCAAAATCATCTTTGCAGATCATCTGGCTCATCTGCAATCATCAAAAATAGAAAAATGGCACTATTTATATATCTCACATTTTAAAAAGATCTAACATTCATAATATTGAACTCATGAGTAGCCTGGCTGTATCTCAGAATGTGTTGCAGTCAAATTTATGTTATTCGGTCTGGGACTATTTTGGTGAAGATAGATCTGCAGGTTATGAAAATTATCTTTTCCGTTTTATTCCAACTTTATTTTTAATTTTCACTTTTTCTTTTCAAGATTATCATTCTTACTACCGACATTCACCCCCAGATTGAATGCCTTTTGTGGGAAATTAGTTGCATTTTACAGTAAACATGAACGATGGTTGAGCGAATCTCCTGCATTCTGACCCCAAATATTAATGGATTAACAAGAGCTGGTGTTACAGAACTGATAAGACCCAATATAAATTCAAACATGGGAAGTTGTAAAAATCTTTTCAGTATAATTACAACAACCAGTGAAATGAACTGTGCTAAACATGCAAACAATTGTGTAAAACATGTGTGCAATGCTTTTATATTTGCTTCTGTGGATGATTTACGACATTTGCGAACAATACACCATGTCGAGTACAATGCTGTAAGACCGGTTAAGCCATACACAAGATTGTGAAAAAATAGAGAATAAATGAGTGAAGCATCAACATTTCCACAAGCTGACCTTGCAACTGGTGAAAAAACACAGGCAACATCGCGAACTATCACAGAGTAGTTGCAGTACACCATTGTTGTTGGTACTATAACCAAGCTTACACTCAACAACAACCCAATTGTTAAAACTATCATCACAAGTTTCACAGCACCACCTTTGTTCACCATCAGAGCCATGTAACTGTACGGCCAGAAAATAGCCCAATGTCGGTCAACGTACATCAACCATGTGGTGAGAAACTGTTGAAACATTGAGCAATGTATACTAAACAATTGAAACAAACACTCATTAAACGATATTATTTTACGTGCTGCAATTATTCTACTGAAGTAGCATGATATTACAACGATTTCCCATGAAGTATCAGCGAGCGATGATAAAGCAATGTACAAAAGCATGGGTGAATGTAATCTATGATAAAAACAAGCCGCTATGATTGCTGCATTGAGAGGGATTGAAATACACATTATGAACATGAAAACCGACATGATAACTCGCCCGCCGTAATCCAAAGGAACGTCCGACACATCAAGTGTGACCGTGCGAGGCAAATATCCCACAACGTTTGCATTCATTTCTCCTGTCAAAAACAGAATGAAAATTAGAATAACTTGTGTTGCATCAAGTTTACAATGATCACAATGAAACATTCACTTTCTAAAACATCCATGCATTCTCACAATTTAAAATGAAAGCCATATATATTGAAAATGTACACTGTTTGGTGTATATACCCTGAGACGTGACTTGGAATTTAGATTAAAGTTAAATTGGTTTCACCTGTTTTATGTGCATTTACCTTTTCATGCTCGAATCTCAGGTTCAAATCCCAGGTATTTGTGTTGGCTCGTCCTTTGTTTACCGTGATCTTTGTAATTCATGTTTAAAGAACATGCTGATATTCCATTATGGCATTATTCTGCACATAGTCGTCTCTATTTCTAAAAGGAGCAGTATGTGTGTGTGTGTGTGTGTGTGTGTGTGTGTGTGTGTGTGTGTGTGTGTGTGTGTGTGTGTGTACGTACATGTCACGCTTTATTCTGAAGGGATCCTGCTGTTGTCGAGTAAAGCAAGTGGTCCCATTGAAAGTTAATAATCACCTAACTTGGAACAAAAATTACACGGATGGAAAACGTCATGTGCATTGAATAATAATAAAACAATCCTTTTAGCAGGACTTTGAGCTGAATGCAGTGATTCCAAGGGTATCATTTTTATTACTCAATAACAGCAGGGACCCTTTGGAATAAAGCGTGACGGATACAGAAAGCGCACACAAAATGATGCATCGTAATACTTTTTGAAGCAACACAAACACATAGTTCACAGAAGGAGCATACAAGAAACTGCCACAGCCACGAGCACAGCGCCGGCAACAAGAAGAATGTGTTATAAAACATGATTCGCTTCTTTTTCACGTGTTTCACGTCATTTTGATCCACACGATCCTTTTGACAAGTCTCACGTTGTTTTGTTACTTGCCATGCTTTTGCCCACGTTATGAAGTGCAAGATGCTGTCTATTTGATGAAACCCATGAGCAAAACGATGGGTTTTATTTGACAGTTGTAGCTAAAAGTACTGATAAAACTCTCCTTCGATTGAATTGAAAATTTGTGGGAATGGTTCACAATTTTAAAATTTAATGAACATGGTCGGGATTATTCCACAACAACAAAACTCAATACATAAAATCTACATGATAATGCACACGTAGGGAGCATATGACCAACACAGGGCATTTTTTGTTTTTTTCATTTTGAACAAATGTTTGTTCTTGAAGTTGCAATTTTTTTCTTTAACTTGCCACGCATAGTTTTTGATGGGATTCAACACACTTACACTACCACTGGGTTCATGCGCATCTGCATTGTGCTGAACCCGAAAGCAAGTTGAGAACTTTCAAAAGAAGAAACGTCATGTTTGTCAGAAAAATTTAATGACCCATTCATGCAGTGCAGACAAGAGGGGGTAAATTGGGGTGGATGATGGACTATGGATACAAGACTAGCAAAGTTTAAAATGGATGTCCAACCACACAAATGCACTGAAAGAAAGTCACCAAGGTGGAGGTGTGTGTGCAAGTGAGTCAGTGCAAGCAGCAGAAAAGTGTCATTGTGTGTATTTAGCTGTGGCCAGTGTGTACCAGGGGACCAAGCCGGAACAAAATGTGAGCAAGCATCAGTGGCTTCAGGCCAAGGTTTGGTGAGATTAAAGTGAACATGAATGCACATCGGAACTCACAAACGGAAGTGCCAGCAAGCACAGGTCTTTCAGAAAGCCAGCACCTGTGGCTCTTGCTCAAGTGAAGATTTGATTTTAAATCAGATAGGAACATGGTTTTTCAGTCGACTATCTTGCATCGGTACTCCTGGAATCGTGAAGAGGAGCACTGTACAGGGTGACCATAATGTTTTGTGACCAATTGTAAAAATTGTGACATTGCCTTTTATCACTTTAGCTGGCAACACTGAAGGGTTCGACAAGTTATACCACGTACATTTGCAGTGCTATTTGACTTTATTACACATTTTACAGTATATGACATAAGCCTTAAGTGTCCAGTGGATCCATTTGTTCTCATCATTGTCTAAACAGAGAATAATTTTGTGTCATGTTCTGTGGGACATGACATGTATTCCGGAGCATGTACGAGGTGATGTGTTTCAAAGCAAATCTCACTTCACATGGTAACATTCACTCAATCTGAAAAAAATGGAAACTAATTAGCACTGGCCACACAAAGGCAATGTCACAATTTTTACAAGGGTTGACAAGACATTGTGGCCACACTCAATTAGGCCTGAACACCTGTCGTGTGGCTGACAATGTCTGCTCATCTGGTGCATATTGCATTGAATCTGTGTCAGCCGGTAGGAGTGAAGCATCAGCACAGCATGAGAAAGTGCATCCACGTTAAACTCCAGGTAGTTTGAAGGGTTGGTATCATGGATAAGAAAAAGAGCCTCACAAACCATAAATACCACATGCACCAAAGAAACAGTTGATGATGCAATACCAAAAACTAAGTTCGATGTTATGGGAATTAAAATCGATGTAATGCACATTTCTATTTGAAACACATCAAGCCCAAGCAATCGCACCATTCTCAAATATGTAATAGGGTAGCAAGTATTTACCTGTTGCTGTGGATGTGTGTGAGCAATTTAATTGAGCGAAGTCAGAGAGACCCCACAAATCAGGTGGTGCACGATCCTAGAATTCTGATGGTATCGAATCAATGCACTGACGTCTTCACGGTAACTACATCACATTCATCCACAACACAACTCCATGTAATATTCCATGAGATGCACTCAACCTATCTAACTCCAACTGTGGAATGCATTTTACTTTACATACCTAATCACTAACATGTATGTTGTACAGAAACCGTAGGTCTTCATTAGTATGTTGCTCCTGATTTCCATTATATAAATGCTCAGAATAACTCCAATGAGAATGCTTGGGCCTGAGGGAGCCTTCGAGATATTGGATTTCTTATTGGATGCTTGAATGTTAAATTAAGTGGAAACATGCACAAAATTGTGTTTCATACTTTCACATGAACCAGTGGCATCAGAATCCAGGTTCAAATCCCATATGCTGCACTGTACGATGTCGAAGTCAGGAGACTTCCAATGTTGGGATGGCTCAATGCAATATAAATCCTCAAAAATAATCACAAACAGATGGTGTCTTGTGTCGGGACATCCATTATACAAAGAAAGATGTAGGGATGGTTTCACAGAATCATTTATTTTGACCATCCTTCCCTTGTTTGCATGGTTTTTGGAGGAACATCCCTACATCCTTTTACCTTTTAAAAGAATGTTTTTATGACTTGTATATCAGGAAGTGGATATACTTTCTATGTACGGATGGTATCAACACTCCATAGGGTTAATATAAGGCCAAGAAAGATAAAAAAGACCAGTTGATCATCCCTGTCCGCTTAGTGTCAGGTCAGGCCAGATTAGATCTGTTATTTGCTTCAGGTATCATGTAAACCTGTGCTAACCTGTTCCATGGTCGGGTTGTCGGCGACTAAACCGTCTCCCCCACCAGGTTTTTTGGTGAGGAGGGTGTTTGGATATGGACACCCAGCAGGATTAAAAAGCAAAATATGTCAAAGGGCGGAGGAGCTCCTTGTGAGCCAACGGCCATCCATATCTCGTACCCAACTGTGTCTGCAGACGTCCTCCTGCAGTTGAGTTACTTCTTATTAGGAGGTTGGTGGCAGGATTTGCACTCCAACCACCGTAAAACCCTTCATTCCGCAAAACACAAAAACGCAATAAAATCTGAAAATCCACTCCGTGGGAGTACCTCCTGTGCAGCTTCCCTTCACAGGGCAGCTCACAGGATGACGGGATTGGGGCAAGATGACGGAGACTTTAGATATCCTCTTGGGGGCCCTCGAGGTGCTGAAGGAGGAGTCAGAGCCACTGGGATTACGGGTTTCCTGGGTCAAAACTAAGATCCAGGCTTTCACTAACATGTTGGATGTTGCTGTCCTGTCTGTGCCTGTTTGTGGTGAGGATGTTGAGGTTGTGGAGAGATTCACTTACCTTGGCAGTGATATTCATGTCTCTGCCGGCTGTGAGTCAGAGGTCAAAAGACGTCTGGGTCGGGCCTGGGGAGTCATGGATTCACTGGATAAGGGGTGTGGCGCTGCCGCTACCTGTGCGGGAAGACGAAAGTCCGAGTCTTCAGGTCCTTGGTGCTTCCAGTCTTGCTCTATGGAAGTGAGACTTGGATTCTGACCAAGGATCTGAGATGGAGAGTTAACTCCATTGGTACCTTGACTCTTCAGAAAATCCTTGGCTATCGCTGGTCGGACTTTGTGTCCAACGAGCGGTTCCTGAGAGAGACTCAAATGAGATTTGTTAACAACATAGTCGGTAAGCATCAGCTGCGGCTGTATGGACATGTGGCTTGTTTTCCTGACGCTGATCCTGCTCACCAGATTCTCTCAGCGAGGGAGTCTCGTGAGTGGAGGAGGCCAATGGGCCGACCACGTGCAAGGAGATGGGGATGGGCCAGGCATCTGCCTGGGGGATGGCCAGACGGAGGCCCCTGGAGTACCGGTGGAAAGTGGACGCAGCGACCCGCTGCTCTGTTGAATGCTCCCATACCTGATCTGATCCACTTCATTTTTTGTATCCGCTTCCTTTTTTTATTTGTTATTTTGTCAAACATCCCAGAAAATAAACAAAAAAAAAATCGCACCCGTGTCGGAAGGTAGCTGGGCAGTGAAGTGTCTACACTGCTAAAAAAGTAGCCCCGTGGGGGACTGACTGTTACTTCCCCAACAGGCGGGGGGGGGGGGGACATTACTGTCCTGATGCAAACTAAACATAAACACAAAAAACTAAACAACAAAAGAAAAACTAAACAACAACAAACTATTAACAAATGAAACACAGTGGGTTATTAAAGTTCTTCATCTTCATTTATGATGGATGGATGGAGGAAAGGACATATGGTATATTGAAGCGGTTTACACCACTTAAAAATCCATATCTTTGTGCATGACTCTTGCACCATTCATTGAATCAATCATTTTCCCATGTCGATGTTGAGTTTTTATAACTTGTTCCGAGTTGGACCAGGGAGTGCTGGCGAGTCCACATCCCACATATGTAAATCTATGTATTCAATGTTTACTGCAGATCTATATGGAAAGATGGCATAGCCAATACTTTTAATATACACAAAGTGTGGAGTTTTTTGTATTTTGCCATGTATTCATTACATATTTGTTTTGGACTGTGGATTGCATTTTTAATAGGCAAAGTGAGTGATGTGTCAGTTATATGACCCACCTCATATTTGTTTGGGGGTAGAAAACTGAAGTGTCTGGTACATGATTCATGTAATTTCTTTTGGAGGGGTGGGGTTGGGGAGGTAAAAAAAAACACAAAACTGGTGTGCCAGGTACATGATTTGTCGGGTACTAAAAGCCGCAGGCCATTTTGAAAAAATAAATAAAATAAAATTCCAAATAAAAAAGACCTCCCCTTTTCTTAAAAACAAAAACAAAATGCAGATGATCAACTGATATTTTTTTATTTGGCCTAACACAAATCCTCAAAACAACCCAAGAACATACAAACATACGAACCTATGAAGTACCTACCAGTCATTTGGGGAGGATTTCACACCCGACAATATTCTTGAAACTCTTGGCCATCAACGCTGAACTACAAATATGATCAACTCCAAACTTCTTTATAATTCTTGTTCTTCTCTTCAGACAGCCAAATTCAAAATTAGTTTAAGTTCAGGACTTGGTTTAAACACGAATCGACTGCATTTTACAGTGGGAAGGCCCATGACTACTTCAAAGTTTCATAAATGGAAAGGATTGAACAAAGTCGGTGGAGGCACACAGCACACCTTTGAGTATGGAAATGAAGGCCTTCAAGGGTTTGGTGGGAAAACGCCTGTCAATCAGTCTAATGGGGGGTGTGTCATGAGTTACACAATTGTTTCAGGGCCAGTTGCACCTATATGGGTGTGGTTAACGATGGAATATTATTTCTGCCATATAAAATAATACGACTACAGAATGCAAAGTGTTTTCACACATAATGGACAAGATATTTCATAATGCAATCAAAATAAAATTATGCAGCATGTAAATAAATTTGAAACATGAAAAAGAGGAATGAGAGATTGCAGACCCTCGCAAAGACTTGTTTTGTGTAGTGTTTGTGTATTGCTGTGTAACGTAATTAATAATAGTCATAACTGGAACTGCCACTTGATAACTGCTGGCAGTGATGACCGGGTACATACAGGATGATCCCTCAGGAAAATTGAAAGAGAATAGGCTAAGAATGATGGAACCACTGAGAAAGCCTTGGCAGGAAAAAAATGTTAGTTTTTGCTTGGCTGGAACCTGTCTATAATTAAGAAGAGTGCTTGGGCTATCCATACGATGTTGAATGTTACTTCGCACACATTTGTGCTTCGAGGTCGACGTCTGGCCAAAGTGGTTGTGATTGGTACATTGCGCCTGTTTTTCCCGCTACTCCAAAGGTGGTGGTGGTGTCGGTGGTGATTGTGGTTGAGGCGATGTTCGTGGTGGTGAATTGTGGCATGGTGGTTCATTGTGATTGAGGTGGTGTGGTTGTTTGTTGTGGTTGAGGTGGCAATGGTGAATGTACAGCGAGCTTTGGTAATTTTATCATGGTGAGGAGTGGAAATAAAAGTGTCAAGGTTGTGTGATCGTTGTCGCATTTGTGGGTAGAGCGTGGTGAAGGTTGAAATGGTATACCAGTTGGATTGTGGTGCGTAATTCAAACTTGGATTTGGCACGCTTATGTAAATTAGCTATGTGCGTGGCATGCTTGTTTGTTGTGAGCAGGGCCGGATTTTCTAATAGGCAAAATAGGCCATTGGCCTAGGGTCCACCAGTAACTGGGGGCCCACCGGGGACTTGTGGGTTCTCTGATCGGCCAAGGAGTAGGCGAGTAGGCTCTATAGTAAAATGAATAAAATAAAATAAGGTAACGAAAAATATAACAGCACATTTTTAAATGCCCGCTTCCCACCATCTATCTATCTATCTATCTCTCTATCTATCTGTAGATTATTGGGTAATCAATCTAGTTTACCCTTATTATCAGTATTTCCGTCGATATGTTTGTCTGTCTGTCTGTCTGTATGTATGTCTGTTCGGTCCAGTGCTCCGTTAATACAATGGCGATTTTGATGAAACTTGGTTGGTAGGTTCATACCATGACCTAGTTATGTGCAAATGAGAACCGTTGCTATGGACCCATCCATTGCCTAGCAACGGACCTTTGAAATTTTCAAAAAAAATCTCAAAAATTAATTTTTTCGAAAATCAAAAAATCGGGCCACGAGCGACAGTGGGCAGTACATTCAGCCATATTGTCAAAAATTTCCAGCCGGATCCTATGAAAACTGTCGGAGAAATAGACTTTGAATGAACCCTGGTCGAAAACAATAAAAAAACGAAGTTTGTTATATCTCAGACTATGAGTCAGATATACATGAAACTGGTATGGTAGGTTCATGGTATGTCCTAGTTATGTGTGAGAAAGAACCGTTGCTATGGACACTTTTGGTGGCTCGTAACGGCTGGAAAACGACTAAATTCGACTTGATCGACTACCCATGTCTGCCTACCGGCTTGTTTTGTGATATTGGTATCTCTTATACTGGACTTGAACTAATTTATTATTACTTTATGCTTATAGATTATTCTTGGAATCTTGGGGATTCTCATGAGATAGATTAATTATGTCGTCCCAGAAGAAATAATATGAGTGGCTCACAAAAGAGAATGTTAAAAGAAACCAAAGCTGCACAACTCCAATCACTTCCAAAGCTGACAACCTTTTAAAAACCAAAACCAAAAGAAGATTCAGAGCCAAGTACCAGTGAAGGTAAATGCCCAGGCGATGACCACGACGAAGCAAGGTCAGCTGAGTCACAGTCACAGATATCGAGTGAATCAGCAATGGAAGTAGAAGTAACACCTGTGATTGAAGCTTCATCCAATTAATCTCAGTTGACCGATAAAAAACATTCTGTGGAACAAGATGTTAGTGCTGATTTGTGTGTATCGAGTGATCCAGCTGACTGGCAGATAATTGATGATAAATTGATTGAATATTTAGTAAATCATCCTCTTGATCAAAACTGTGAACAAGGTGACTTCTCAAAATCCGCAAGAAGTGTGGGTGAGGGTGAAAAGGAAAGAGTTCGATACGTGCCCATATCCTTGTTTACACGTAAAATGGCAAATGATGAAAAAGTTAAAAGGGAATGGCTTGTGTATTCTCCAAAAACTGGCGATGTATTTTATGTTCCATGCAAGCTGTTCAGCAAGCAAGTCTCATTGTTTACAAGTGGGTTTAGTGACTGGAAAAACTGCCAGCATAGAGTTGCTGAACACGAAAGAAGTAAAGAGCATAAAAACTCAGTTACTGCTTGGGGTGTAAGGGCAGTTTCAGCAAGTCGAATTGATTCCACTTTGGCTTTGCAAGTAGAAGTAGAGAGAAAATATTGGAGAGAAGTTCTGTTGCGCATAGTTGAAACACTAAAATTTTTGACATCAAGAGGTCTTCCTCTCAGATGTAGTGATAAAAGAATTGGCTCTAGCAACAATGGTAATTACCTTGGAGTAGTGGAACTCTGAGCAAAATTTGACCCTCTTCTTGCACAGAATCTGGATAAGTACAGTGCTGTGGGTAGTGGAAAGACTTCATATCTCTCAAAAACGATTTCTGATGACATTATCAATTTGATGGCTGAAGAAATTCACTCAGTTATCATAAGTGAAGTGAAACAAGCCAAATATTATTCAGTTAGTGTTGATTCCACACTGGATGTTAGTCATACTGACCAACTTACATTCATAGTTCGTTATGTAAAACCAGACGGTAAACCTGTTTTGCGATTTCTGAAGTGCATAGACATACATGACCATGGTGCAGAGAGCATAGCCTCAACTGTTGTACAATTCATCGAAGATGTTGGTCTTGATTTGCGTGACATGAGAGGCCAGAGTTATGACAATGCTGCCAATATGTCTGGCATTTACACTGGTCTCCAAGCCAGAATAAAGGCTATGAATCTCCTGGCATATTATGTCCCTTGTGCAGGTCACTCCTTGAACCTTGTAGCAACATCAGCTGCCAGCAGTTGCCTTGCGTCTGTTTCATATTTCAGTTTTTTACAAGCCTTATATAACTTCTTCTCAGCCTCCACATATAGATGGGATCACTTGAAAGCCGCACTCCTAGCTGCAGGGATTGTACTGAAATCCCTATCAGATACTCGCTGGAGTGCAAGGGCTGATGCTGTTAAAGCAGTGTTTTTACATTACCATGAGATAAAGTCAGCACTGGAGAACATATGTTCTTTCAGCAGACAAACTGTGGCTTCAAAGCTTGAAGGTGAAGGTCTCAGAAAACAAATGGAATCATTTGAAACAGCACTTCTTACTGTAATATGGTGTAATATTTTGACAAGGTTTAATGCAACCTGCTTATCACTTCAAAAAGTTGAGACTGACCTTCTGTCAGTTGTGAACCTGTATGAGAGTTGGATCTCCTTCATCTCTGAAATAAGACAGCGTCAGTTTGATGAAATAGAATATCAGGCTTGGACTTTTGCTGAGTCTATCTATACAGATATAAAAAAAAGAACAAAAAAGAGAAATAAATTATTTGATGAATCAGTTTGGATAGAAACTCATCTTGATCCACGTTAGAAGTTCATGGTGGACAATTTTTACACAATATTAGATTGCCTTAGGAATAAATTAGAGTGCAGAGTGAATGCCAATTCAGAAATAAAGAAGCTGTTTAGCTTTTCAACAGAGTATGAGAGTATGAACTGTGATGACCTCAAAGCTCAATTGGAACTCCTTGTCAGTACCTATTCCAGTGAGCTGGAAGCATCTGTTTAAGATGAATTTTTGCAGTTGAAAGACATTTTGTCTTCTGAATCTGACAGGTCAGTGACAAACATTTCCACGTTGTTGAGGTCAAAAGATGGTATTTTGACAACTGCCTTTCCAAACATTAGTATTTTGGTAAGAGTGTTCCTTACCATCCCCATTACAAACTGTCAAGGAGAGAGGTCTTTCTCTACTCTATCTCGAGTGAAGAATCACCTGAGATCAACTTTGGGACAAACCAGATTAAACTCACTTTCATTACTATGCATTGAATCTGACCTCCTACAATCCCTTGACACAAACAGCATCATTGACAAATTTGCTAAAGAAAAAAGCAGGAAAATGTCATTTTGAACTTCACATAGTTGTGCTTGCAAAATTTATTATGCTTCAGTTTCATTGTATTTTTCCATTAACCCAATGTGTAAGATGTACATGATATGGAACTTGATTTACTTTGATGTACTTTGATATACTTAATATGGAACTGATTTGATTAAAATTATTGATGTGTTACATTATGTTGTAATTCTTTTTTTAAACATTACAATATAATGATATATATATTTTTTTTTATTGGGGGGGGGGGGGCACGGATAAGGTTTGGCCTGGGGCCCACAAGCAAGTAAATCCGGCCGTGGTTGTGAGAGAGGTTCCTGTGCAGAGTATTTGGATGGGAAAATGGGGTAAAAAAACTACCCAATCCCACACAACGCATATTGGCCACTTCTGAAATTGGTGATAGAGAGAAACCCATAGAAACCAGGTAGAGAGAAACCCATCCAATATATAAAGGTGAGTTTGTGTCTGTGGGTGGATGTGTGGGTTCTGCGGATGGATGTGTGGGTCTGTGGGTGGGTCATCAGCGTTCCCCATGCTACAGGCCACACCTTCCTACTCCTTTCCCTCCAGCCATCCAGAAATCGCCACTGTCTTTTTCACCCCAAAAAGCTCAGATTGTTTACAGGCCTCTGATGTGCATTTGAAGACTGAACAACGCATCTTTTATCATTAAATGAAGGTACCGTTTTGAGGAAACAAAGGTACATTTCGATTATAACTCAAACGAAGTAATGCATGTTTTGTGTGCAGCGATCACGGCAGCAGTCTAATATACAATGCCCAATGAAGGTACATTGATTCTCAAATGCAGAGGAAGGAAAATGGTAATATAGTATTTCATTAAAAAAAACTTTTGGTTTTCACCCGACATTTCAAAGCTGAAAACAAACTGATGGATATGTAATATTACGTAAAGTGAATAAATATTAACATCAGCTTGGTGGTGAAATACCTGCTTCTGTAATTAATTAGACGGGAGGCTGGGGAAATTCCCGAGAGATATTTATCATGTATGTGTGCACTTTAAGGTTGTATGAAATGTACACATCCACTTTCATGCATTCAACATCACCTCTGAGTTTACGTACATTTTAAAACTGAACAATGTTCATTTTCATGACAACAAAAATGGTTATGATTAATATTTAAAGTCTTTATTTTAAAATAAACTGGCCTTTTGTCTGTGTTTTGTCTGCGCTCCACAAGAAACTTGGTTTCTGAAGACCCCCCAGATTCATGACATGGCGATGAAGATAAACATCGATACCATCACTTCTTTCAGCCATATTGATGAATTTGTCCCTTAGGGGGTGGGGTGGGAGGAGGCAGGGGATGGGGTTGGGTGGGAAGAGGGACCTGACATTGCCTGGCAACACCGGGTACCCCTGCTACTTACACATAAGGGAAGGGCTATCTGAAACAAATCCTAATGAAATAACTATCTCGGGAACCCCTATATGTTGCGTGCCATTGCTTCCGGGTTCACAGTTCACAGAACCGTCAGAGTCCACAAAAGGCCACGAGGTTTCATGGTTTTTGAGCAATGGAGGACACACATACACACTGAATGACACATTGGCAAACACAAGCACACACACACACACAAACTTTTATTATTATCGACGAGCAAGTACCGCCCGTTGTGTCACTAATGGGAATACTAAGAGAGAAGGGGGAGGAGAGAAAGTGAGGTGAGAGTGAGAGAGGGGGGAGGAAGAGAGAGAGAGGGAGAGAGAAATAAAAGAGAGGAGGGAGGGAGAAAGAGAAGGGGGGCAGGAAGGGAGAGAGAGAGAGAGAGAGTGGAGAGAGGGGAGAGTGAGGAGGGGATGAGGAAGGCAGAGAAGATAGGGGGAGCGAGGAGGGGGGGCAAGGATGGGAGGCAGAGTGAGGAAGGGAATGGAAGGCAGTGTGAGGGGAAGGGAAGGCAGCATGAGGGATTGTGAGGGAAGACAGCATGAGGAGAGGAGAAGGGAGGGCAGCATGAGGAGAATGGAAGGCAGCATGAGGGGAAGGGAAGGCAGCATGAGGGGAAGGGAAGGCAGCGTGAGGGGAAGGGAAGGCAGCATGAGGGGAAGGGAAGGCAGCATGAGGAGAGGAGAAGGGAAGGCAGCGTGAGGAGAATGGAAGGCAGCATAAGGGGAAGGGAATGCAGCATGAGGGGAAGGGAAGGCAAGAGGAGAGGAAGGTGAGGTAGAGTATGGGGGTGAAAATGCTTTCAATCGTCGATTGCGAAAGCAAACCTGTTGCTATTGCAGACTTTGGTTTGTTTGAATCCACATTTTCAACAGTTACTAATAGGTACTCTCTCTGGTGTTTGGTTTTCAAATGTTTCAGCATATTGGATGTATTAATGCAATGAGCAAGGTCCATTGAACAAAGTGAGCATGCAACTTTTAAACTGTTTTCTTTAATCTCCTCAAAATAGTTCCAAACTGCACTTCTGGACTTTTTGAACGACATGTTATTAAAACTTTAATAGTCAATGCAGAGTATTGCCGACACATCTGTCAGTAAAGCAATTAGCATGATTGACCAGGTCAGGTGTGGGAGCATGTACCGTAGAAGCGCATTGCTGTGTCCACTTTCTGCCGGTATTCCAGGGGACTACGTCTGGCCACCCCTCAGGCAGATGCTTGGCCTTCCCCATCTCCTTGAGATGGCGATAAACTTGCTGCAACTACAAGGCACGTGGTCAGCCCATTCACCTCCTTCACTCACGAGGCTCCCTTGCTGAGAGCATCTTGTGAGCAGGATGAGCATCAGGAAAACGAGCCACCTGTACATGCAGATGCAGCTGATGCTCACAGATTATGTAGGTAACAAATCTCATTTGAGTCTCTCTCAGCAACCGCTCGTTCGACACAAAGTCTGACCAGTGATAGTGAAGGATTCTCCAAAGAGAGCTGGTACAAAGGAATGAAGTCTCTGTCTTCGATCCCTGGTCACAGTCCAAGTCTCACATCAGTAGAGCAAGAATGGAAGCACCAAGGACCTGAAGACTCGGACTTTCATCCTCTTGCTCAGGTATCGACAGCTCCACACCACATGATCCAGTGAATACATGACTCCCAAGGCCCAACCCAGACATCTATTGACCTCTGCTTCCCAGCTGGCAGAGACATGAATATCACTGCCAAGGTAAGTGAAAATCTCGGTGACCTCAACTTCCTCACCACAAACAGGTACAGACAAGATAACTGCATCCAAGCTGTCATTAAAAGCCTGAATCTTAGTTTTGACGAAGGAAACCCGTAATCCCAGTGGCTCTGACTCCTCAGTCATTACCTCGAGGGTCCCCAAAAGGATATCCAGCGTAATCGCAAAGATGACTGCATCATCTGCAAAATCAAGGTCAGAGATCATCACATTCTCAAACGATGCACTGCAGCTTGATCTCTCAGACATCCTCCCCAGAATCCAGTCCATACAAGCACTGAAAAGTGGGTGGACCAGAACACTCCCTGATGAGCTCCAGTTACAACTGGAAATAAGTCAGGGACGGTATCACCTCATCTTACAGCACTCTCAGTACCAGAGTATAGTTCAGAGATCAGATTGATCAGTTTTGTTGGCACCCTACGAAGACCAAGAATCCTTCAGAGGGCATCCCGATTCACTGAATCAAATGTTTCACAGAGATTAACAGAAGCTGTAAGCAACCCCTGCCGAAACTCTCATCTGCGGTTGGTGAGGACCCGAACTGCAATGATACGGTCAATCCTTGACTATTTAGTGTAAAGCCTGATTGCTTTACCGGCTATCTCTAAATGCCTTGCTATTCAGTGAAAAGGACTACACCCTTGTCCAGTGTTTAGTTTGCAAGTGACTTGCTTTTGCTGTTATATTACAAACAGGACACCCCAGTTGCATTTTCCTTTTCAATTGATACATGACCAGGCCATGTTTTACGAAAAAAACCCCCGAAAAAACCGCTTCTCTCTATGAAGTAGGAATTACGTGAAATCAACATCGATTCCAGTTAACTTGATTCCTTTCGATTCCATGGTTAGAAATGAGTACTTTGGAATTTGTCCACCCACCACAAAGCACTCAGGCAAGCACTCCAATGAAATTTTGGACAAGGAACAGCTGACTGGGAAACACTAAACACCATCCAGCGATGTCTGGAGATGACCAGAGTATCAAGCAATGATTAATGAGGAAAGTGTGTGAATTGGTCAAATGAACACTTTTCTTTTTTAGCAGTTAGAACTGCTGCTAAGTTCAATTCCACAGTTTAAATTTTAAAATTATATTCAGGTTAAGAGATTCTAGAGGTCATCGCATCACAGCTGTAATGCTTAGAAATGTACGGACAGTTGTATTTTTAAGGGGAGGAGATGGGAGGAGTTTGGGAGGAGATTGTGGGGGGTTTGGGATGAGGTGGGAAAGGGTGTGGGTGGAGGTAAGTGTGAGGTGAGGTGAGGGGAAGGGAGACCTGTGGTGTAGCGTTAATTACGATTCATACTGTTTCATCAAAACGATTCTGCATAGAATAACATTGAAGATGGAAAATAAACAAGGTCTAAAATATATTTTCTACTGGTTATTCCATAAACAATACTTGGAGACAAACACTGCCCTGATGCCTCCAGAGCCACGCCGACCAGAGACGAACACCAAGACAAACTATCGTCCGGGCATAAACACCACCTGGACACGTCTGGAGATAAATACCGCCCAGACATGTCTGGAGACAAACAAACATGGCCTGGACAACTCCAGAGACAAACACTGTCTGGAGACAAGCAATGGCCGGAGATAAACTGTTCGGGAGAAACATCGCCCAGCCACATCCGGAGACAAACACCATCCTGGAGAGAGAAAGAGAAAGGAGAAAGGAGAAAGGAGAAAGGAGAAAGGAGAAAGGAGAAAGGAGAAAGGAGAAAGGAGAAAGGAGAAAGGAGAAAGGAGAAAGGAGAAAGGAGAAAGGAGAAAGGAGAAAGGAGAAAGGAGAAAGGAGAAAGGAGAAAGGAGAAAGGAGAAAGGAGAAAGGAGAAAGGAGAAAGAGAGCGAGAGCGAGAGCGAGAGCGAGAGCGAGAGCGAGAGCGAGAGCGAGAGCGAGAGCGAGAGCGAGAGCGAGAGCGAGAGCGAGAGAGAGAGAGAGAGAGAGAGAGAGAGAGAGAGAGAGAGAGAGAGAGAGAGAGAGAGAGAGAGAGAGAGAGAGAGAGAGAGAGAGAGAGAGAGAGAGATATTGAGTTTTTATATTCTTTTATTACAAAAGTATAAAAAGGTGTCTCACCAATGAGACAAAGGCATTAGCACAACACTTAACTGTTTTTCACAGCAAGCAAACAAAATATATTTGAACAAACAAGAGGGTAATTAGAAAGGTAGAAAATTTTTTCTTTACCAAAACAGATGAACAACTAATTATTAAAAAAAACATTTTAGGTTTATTCATACATTTTAAATCAGAAAGGAAACTCAAGTGATTCATTTACAACAGAGCAAAGAACATTTTTTACACACCATTTGTCAACAAAATCCTGCATTCTCCCATACTTGCAACAGAAAAAGAAATCAAGCTGAATGCGAGACACAACTAAAGTTCTAAACGTTAATAAAACACAAGAACAAGCATCCACAGATTCCACCTTCTTTTTCCTTGTCTTATAAATTGCCATTTTTGCTTCAGCAACCAAAAACCTGGCCAAACCAGTCTCAGATTTGAAACTCGAGGAAATAGGGAAACCATAAATAAATTTCATCAAGGAAAAAGAAAGACCCATCTTTAAAATAATATCATGCAAAAACTGAAAAAGAGGGACAAGTCTTATGCAATCTACATATGCATGACAAAGCATTTCATTGTTTTCACAAAATGGGCACAATTCCGAGATCTCATTGGAAAACTTGTGCAATAAGATATTATAAGAGATGATGCAATGCACTAATCTCCATTGCAGGTCGCCCGAACATTGAGAAATTGGGGGGGGGGGTGTATAAACCTCTCCATGCAGGGACAAGAGGGGTCGAAGTTGGCAAATGTTCTTTCCATTGAATCCTGAAAGGACTTTTAACTGAATCGGCAAAAATATACTGCATACAAAAGGAATACAGGTTACCCTTCTCAATGGAATTTAAAGGTACAGATTTGCCATCCCAGTCCAAAAGCAAAACAGGGAAGGCATATTGATTGGGGAAATCCACAATATCAAAAAGACTCCTGAAACCCACTCCAAAACTCATTAATGCCTTTAAGATAGCAGAAAAAAGTTGACCAATTATCCGAATTGATTTCAACCCAGTAATGGTGGAGATTTCATGACCAGATTTCCATCTTTCTTTTGAAAAATCCAGCAGATTGTGCACAAGAAGTATATTGGACCCCACAAAACGTTGCGCAAAAGCCCTAGAGGATGGGATTCCTGTAAAACAGGGATTGTAGAAAACGGGTTCATTTAAGAACATCGAGGCAGTAAAGGAAGTGACCTCACGTTGCAGTGATAAAGCTTGCCAAGCATTGATCACACTCTGCATATACAGAGGAAGTGGTGACACGTCGATCTTCAGGAGGTCGAGCAAAAAAAGCTCACGGCCATATCCAAGCCGGCCCGCTTGCTTTAGCAAACAAAGGGTCAAACTCTCCCAAGGCATGTGGTTATAAAGCAACTTTTTCACAAAAAGAATGCGGAAAGTCATGATCCTGTTGGTGATGTCAACAAGCCCTTGACCCCCCTCATTACAAGAAAGGCTGAGCACACCTGGTCGAAGCCAGTGCATACCACCCCAGAAAAAAAATCGATCAAGTGTTTTTGAATATTTTTAATTAGCCACGCAGGTGGCTGCAAGACAATAAACCTGTGCCACAAGATGGAAGAGACCAAATTGTTAATAACTAAAACTCTTCCATGATATGATAATTTGCACAGAAGGCCCCTCCATCTCTGAAGTCTGGAGTAGACTTTGTCTGTTCGTCCATCCCAGTTTTTCTGAATACTTTGAGCATCACCAAGGTGTACACTCAAATGGTAAACACTATTATTCTTCCAGGATAAATTGCCAGGTAGTGTTGGGAAGGAAAAATGCATTGGTAATCCAAAAAAAGGAGGCATAACTCTTTGTCCAGTTTACTCTGGCTGAGCAAGCAAGGGTAAAATTATTCATAGTTTTAAGTAGCTCAGATACATCTTCTTGACATTGAATTGTAGTGCAGATATCATCTGCATAAGCAACAACTTTTATAGCAGGTATGTCCGGAGCGACAGAGAATCCCACAAGTTTCTCACGCAATTTAACTTAAAGGGGTTCAATGGATAGAACACAAAGGAGTCCGGATAAGGGACACCCTTGCCTTATTCCTCTGCTAACAGTAAAGGGAGGAATCAACTCATTATTTATTTTGAATAAACTATAAATATTGTGATACAACAACTGAATATATGATACAAAAATACGACCAAAACCAAAACCCTTTAGGATAGCAAATATATAACTATGATCTATACTATCAAAGGCATGCTCTTGATCAACAAAGATGAAGCCAGTACTTTTATGCAGAAATCACACACATCAGCAATGTCACAAAGAGCGCCAAGATTGTCATATATTGATCGTCCAGGCACACAACAGGTTTGATCAGGATGCACCAAAGATTGGACTACCAATTTTAAGCGAGAGGCAAGGACCTTTGAAAAAATCTTGTAGTCGGTGTTCAGTAAGGAGACAGGACGCCAGTTTCTGAGTAACTGGGTGTCTCCCTTCTTTGGTAACAAGGAAACAACGGCTCGCCGGAAACTTACGGGGAGCTCCTCAACTTGAAAACTTTCCTTGAGTACTTCCAAAAGTTTGGGTCCGATAATGTCCCAAAAGGTTTTGTAGAATTCACAGGGGATTCCATCCAGACCAGGAGCTTTCCCGGACGCCATACTGGAAAGAGCAAGACCCAACTCCTCCAGCGTGATGGAACTCTCCAAAGAGGCTCGCTGTGACTCAGACAACTTGGGTAAAGGTTCAATAAAGGCTTTTGCAACATTCAAATCAATCTTTTTCGCACAGAATAAAGAAGAAAAATAATCGACTACAATTCTTTTAATCATCTTAGGTTCACTTACTATCTCTCCTTCAGGTGATTGTACAGATAATAGTTGTTGTTGAGCTTTAGTTTTCCTCTCCAAAGAGAAGAAAAACTTTGATGAAGTGTCAAAAAGACTCAAATTTTTTATCTTAAGCCACACTAAAGCCCCTTTAGCCCTTTCGTTGACAAGACTGTGAAGAAGCTCTTTTTAATTATTAATTCTTTACGTAATCCTTGATTTCCGTTCAACTCAAGAGGATTTCTTTGCAATTCTAAAACCTCTTTTTCTAGAATCGTTATCCTCGAAAGACTATCCTGAGAGTGATGAAGTTTATACTGCTGACAAAAGATTTTGATGTGGATTTTTACAATATCCCACCATTGTAGCTTGCTATGAAAAGTATTTTTCCTTCCGTAAAGAGAAGTCCAAAAGATCCTAAAAGCATTGCAAAAAACAATGTCTTCCAAAAGACTAACATTTAGAGCCCAATAGGCACTGCTATGTTGAAGATAGGGAAAAGTTAATTTTAAAGAAACTAGGTGGTGATCCGAAAAGCCAGAGGGAGAAATTGCCGTAGACAATATAAAGTTCCGAAAATCATTATTAACATAAAATCTATCTAAGCAAGCGAACGATACCCTGTTATTGCAAGCTTGACACCACGAATATTGTTTAACTTTGGGATGCTGCAATCTCCAACCATCAACCAAATTATACTTTGCTAAAATGGTCGCAAACCCTTTTGCACTCTCAGGGTGAGGTTCTGAGCCATTACGGTCCAGAGCTGGCTCCAAGGTACAATTAAAATCAACAGCGAGGCACACAAGACCACTAAAATCAATCTGGGATAAACAATCGTCAAGAATGGAAAAATATTCGTTTCTTTTTGCAGGATAACTTGGGACATAAGCATTTAATAGTGTGATTTTATAGCCTCCATAAGAAAAAACCACAAAAGCCAAATGAGCTTGCATGAATTCATGAAAAATAATTTGGTCCGATGAAAGACTTGATCGAAACCAGAAAGCAACTCCTGCACTGCAGCAATCAAAGGAACTGAAAAACCAAGAACCCCTTATTGTGGTTTGCCACTCTGCAGAACAAGTAGGTCCACAACGCACATCCTGAAGAAGAGCTACATCAATATGCTTTTGATCAAGTAACATTCGAACATGTGTTTTACGTATAGGGGCGCGGCCCCCATTTATGTTTAAACAAGCAAGAGACAGAACCATTTTAGTATTTTATAGGTGGGTACTGGTTACTGAAGTTATTTCCTTGCTAGAGTTACATATTTCGTCAATCTGTGTACGTGGGATTCATTGGTGCCATAGGCTGCCGGATTTTTAGTAATAAGGGATGCAGTAAGCATAAATTTATCGAGTTCCGGAAAGAAATCGGTTAGTTTAATTTTTTTCCGAAAGGTGTTGTGGAGGAACTTGATCACCTTCGCAGGAGCAGGGGCATTTAAGCCCCTTTAGTCTTGTGAATCTCCAGCTGCACCATCCAACTCAGAAGAATCTGATATTGAACAAGTATCATCGGAATCACACGACTCGTGTACAAATTCAGCTTCCTTTTTCTTTACAGATATAGCAGACATTGGAAATGGTTTCACGAAAAAGGAATCCTCAGGAAGCAGATTTCCTTCTAACTTTTCAGGTGTCTGCTTCAAAGTCACTGAGGTAATGAGTGTGGCTGTAGATGTGACAGGCAGTTCTATGGTACTCGGTGCAATTACAGTTTGGTGAGATTGTTCTGTGGTGTTCGGCACAACTATAGTTTGGACAGATGGCTCTGAGTTATTAGGCTATGCTGTAGTCTGAACTGCTGGTTCTGAGGTATTAGGCACGACTATGGTTTCAACAGTTGGTTCTTGGGTGTTAGACACAATCTCCGCATGAACATCCTGCTTCAGTGTATGACTCCCTACTGTATGTCCAGAACAAGTTTCGTCTCCGCCTGAGACATCTACTGATGGTGTGTTTTGAAGCTCCATAGTCTGCTCGTCATCACATGTGAGAGGGCAGGCATAAACATCTGAAGGATTTTGGTTACTCTCTTTATATTGAGTGAAACCCTCTTCACAGCGACTGCTTCGGCGTA
>NC_140962.1:136080669-136140669 GCF_056783735.1 Eptatretus burgeri | reverse complement strand
TTGAGAACGCACGAGTTGTCATGGTAACTGTGTGCAAGTGGGGCGGGGTGAGCTTGGGGCGGACTCTGCGCCCGCCGAGTTGCCCAGAGACATAAAAAAGAATTGGAGGTCCGTTCTGTGGAAGAAAGTGGGAAGAGAAAAGTAAGAGGAGGGAGAAGAGAAGTGAACAAGAAGCAGGTAAGCGAACTGAGAACTTTTTTTTGATGGGTCAAAAGCGAGAGAGCAAGCGCGCAAGAAGTGAGCAAGAAGAGGGTGTGAGTGCGCGAGGGAAGAAGCGAGCCAGAGATTAAGCATGCAAGGTTGCGAGCCCACATGTGAGCAAGCGAGCTTGTGGTGCGTGTGTGGGTGTCTGACCAACGCCAACAACGAGACAATTCGTCCTTCCCAGTGCTTGAGCAAGCGAGCATGTGGTGCGTGTAAAGGAGTGAGCAGCGCTGACAACGAGTGAGGCACGGGTCGGTCACCAATGTTTGAGGGGCAGGTCAGTCACCGATGGACCGTGTGGGTCACTGGATGTCACCAGTTTCGTGAAGTGTGAGGAGTTGCCCGTGTCGCAGCACCAGGGACTAAACCCACGACAGACTATCTTGGTGCCCTCCCAGACTTCGACAGGCATTCACGGCTGTTCGCGAAAGGGTGCACGGCAAAGCTGGGTGCTGGCGACGGATGTGCACGCACGCACACATTTCAAGACGTTTTCACTTCACGGACAACTACTCTCTGGTGAGCGAGGCGACTCCCCCCCCCCCCACTTAATGATCTGCTGGCTACCCTTGTCTGTGTTTAGCTGTAAGTAAACCCACAATAAGTATCTGCTCTTTGTTTCTTTCCTGTCATTTTGATTCATTTTTCCTGATTAACTGTTCATTTATTTGCCTCAGAAAATAAAAAAGTTCTTTTTATTTATTTATTTATTTTATTATTATTAGATAATTTGTCCATTTCCAACCTGTCCGCGTTTGTCCTTTCCTTCCATTGGTCCAGCATTGTCCGAACCTCGATGGACTGGCAGGTCATTACCACAGATTTGACCAAAATAGTCGGCACGCACCAGCGGTTAAAACGCTCGGCCGCCCTAATTAAAATCTAATCAAGATAACATTGGTGCTTTGCCGAAGGCGCGCTCCCCATTCAGGTAACCACGTGACCTCTAGTTAAACGGCATAATTCGGCGGCGGACACTGGAACTCGTGGTTAACTGGGTGGCGGTCGTGATTTTAAACAACCCACCGTACCACAACGTTAATTTTGATCGGTGGCCCCAGGTCCAGTTCTTCCGAGGACAACCAGGGATTGCTCCCCCTGAGTGACAAGCTGGTGTCTCGGTACCCGTGGCCGCAACAATATTTATATATATATATATATATATATATATATACGATATTTATATATATATATATATATATATATATATATATATATATATATATATATATATATATATATATAAGATGATTGGTACAACAAAACTTTAATATATACATAAACAGAGACATTTTGAAGGACATTATCATTAAAAGAAAACCACAAAGCTTTTCTTTGTGCTCTCATTCGGTGAAATTCACACAAAGTGAATGAGGAATGAAGAAGAACAGTCTAATTCGACAGCATCACAGCTGTCTAATATATATATATATATATATATATATATATATATATATATATATATATATATATATATATATATATATATATATATATATTAGACAGCTGTGATGCTGTCGAATTAGACTGTTCTTCATTCCTCATTCACTTTGTGTGAATTTCACCGAATGAGAGCACAAAGAAAAGCTTTGTGGTTTTCTTTTAATGATAATGTCCTTCAAAATGTCTCTGTTTATGTATATATTAAAGTTTTGTTGTACCAATCATCATATATATATATATATATATATATATATATATATATATATATATATATATATATATATATATATATATACTGAAACGCAAAAGAAACTTACCACCTTTTAAACCTCCAAATATCAACAATAACACTGCGTGTAGTAAATATGTGAACTTATTTGTGGACAATAGTGTCCTCACTGTTGTGGTGAATTGGCATAGAGCGTTGAGGGGGCGTGGAGGAGTTGTGATAATAGTCACGTGTCTACAATGCATATAGCTGTTCGCACCCGCGAGAGGCTCGTAGTAGTGTGCATCCGGGAACGCAATAAACAGAGTTACGACAACCCTCACGACTCTCCGTGTCTCACTGCTCCCCAGACATTACATTGGCGACGAGGATGTTTCGGATCGACGCGTGCAGAGTGCCTGTTTTCCTCGGCATTGACTTTGAGTCGCTGCTGGAGCAATTGGATTGTCGGGCGCACAGAGTGCCGGGAGAGTCAGCGCAGCTCGCACGGTACGAGTTCGATCACCTGGCAAGGAGCCCAGGGGAGCGCATCGCGAGTTTCGCCGAGCGGGTGAGGCATCTCGCCGTCGCCTGCAAATTCCCGTCGAGCGAACGGCAGGCCAGGCTCAAAGATCGTTTTATTTCTGGTTTGCAAGAGTCGGAAATGGTTTCAGCAATTCCACGGCTCGAGGACGAAGACATTACATTCAACTCGGTAGTCGAAATGGCGTCGGCTGTCGCACAGACTCTGAGGGATGTCCGAGCCCTCGCTGGCCAGAGCATGACAGGTGATCCGGAGATCCGCGCGATGTACCAGGCACCCACGACCGCACGCACAGTCTTCGGTGCGTGCCGTCGCCAGACATTGCAACGCAGCCGGTCGGACGACGATCTGATCACTCAGGGACATCTGCAGTGTGTGTGCCAAGTGTCAATGGCCACGATAACGGTCATGGATGGCGATGTGCGAAGCAACCCCAGCGACGCAGGATGAGACCTTCACCCGGTACGAGGCAACCCCAGCGACGCGGGGCGAGACCGACACCCGGTATGAGGTGACCCCAGCGACACGGGGCGAGACCTGCAGCCAGTACGATGTTTTGTGCATGACGTACGCTTTTACGTCCCGGGTCGAGACCTGCAACCTGTGTGAGGTTTTGTGGATGACGTACGCTTTTACGTCCCGGGTCGAGACCTGCAACCTGTGTGAGGTTTTGTGGATGGAACGCCGATCGTGTTTCAAGTTGATGCCGGAGCGGCGGTGTCGATCATAAGTGAGCGCACCGCTCGTGCACTCCCTGGTCTACGCCTTTTCAGGTCTACCCTAGCGTTGCACACGTATACCAGTGAAGCGCTACCAGCGGTTGGCAGGGCACACGTCTTGGTCACCCATCAAGGTCAGCGGGTCGAGCTCTCGCTGTTCGTGGTGCGAGGGGAGGGCCCCGCCCTTTTGGGTCTGGAGCAGGTTGGCCCGCATTCAACTAGATGGGATGGCGCCAGCCAGTGGCCTTGGACGTCCTCTGCTGAGCCGATTAGAGAGTCGGTGGGAGGAGGTTCCTCTTTCGGAGTTCGTACCTCCAGGTGCGCCTGTGTCTCTTTCGGCCCCGTACCTCCGTTTGGGCCCGGGCCTCCCTCGAGACCCGAGGGCGAGGTCCCGGTGGCAGGGGCCGCGGCGATACAACATTCGTGTCCGTTCATTGCTTCCTGCAACGGGGAGCATGCCAGCTGCGACGGACTCTCGCGCTTGCGTTGCGCGGAGGGTCCACCTTCGTCTGGATCAACCAACCGGGTTGATGTGTTGGCACTGTGCCAAGTCCAAAGCGAACCGGTCACATCCGAGAAGTTCGCGATTCGCGACCATCGAGGGTGTCCTCTTTGATGTTTAGATGAGGACCTGCACGCAAGTCGCCACGACGTCGTTACAACCAAGAGGCTTGCTCGCAGCGTGGTTCATGATTTGATAATTGTTGTATGTTTGATTCTCGCAGCACGAGTCATTAAGCATGGCGTTATAAAAGCAAATGCCGACAGTCCGCGTGTGAGCAAAATATGTTAGATTGGGAGCAATGCTTTCTCTGATGTGAAGAACTTGCGGACGATCGTTGCGAATAAAGAGGTCTTCCAGATCCCGGTCTTCGATGACAGTCCACAATTTGCTGCAGCCTCATGTGTTAGAATTATATTGTGGGAACGCGCTGTACGTAAAGAGAAGTTTGCATCTGCGCGAACGATGTTTCTGCTGCTGTATGACATTGCGATTCGTCCAGCCAACGCTGATCGTCTGTGTGGACGTGCATTGGGATCTCGGCTTGTTTTGCTGTGACCTGAGGGGTCCGTGGCAGGGGCGGTGTTGCGCCTGGCGCTGGTGCGCGGTTTTGGTGTGGGACTTGCCCGGTTCGACTTGGGCGTGGAACAACGGCGCTGTTCAGCGTCACCCCTCCCGTTCGGCTCACGGGGGCCTGGTGTTATCTTCCCAAGGCCGCCCTCCCCGCTGCTCCCGCCAGCGCCGGCGCCCTCATGTCTGGCGGACTCAGCATGTTTACCTGTTTCTGTCCGTGGGGGACGAACAAGCTTGCCGGCCAGGGGCGCAGGAGGTTCGTCTGAGCATGTCACCTCGACCTAGCCAGAAGGCTTGTCAGTGGGCCGTCTGGTGGCGCCTCTGCTGCATAGTTATACTGTGCTCCCAAGCTTCCCTCTTTATATCTTTAACATGGCCATTGTTATTAGGGTCTGCTAACACCATTAACTTCGTCGTGCAACTCAGTGCTCAAGCACCCCGTCCACTGAATTTGGATTCCAACTCACTCGCACCAATACAGTATATGATGTGATGGGAATGGCAGAGTGGATTATGTGCCAGATTAAAACAAGGCATTATGACAGGTTGTGCGGATGAAGCACGCTTTCTGTTGGGCCATCTCATCTGGGTTTGATTCTCAGCCCGACCATCACCCCCGGGGTTAGGTCAAGGGGCATGGTGATTCTGGGGGATTAGTGTCCTTTCTTTTTTGCCAGTTGCTTTTTGTATCATGGTGCCAATGCTTTTGCTGAGTGCCGTTTTGGCATGGGTTGCTTTTTGTGTCGTAGTGCCAATGATTTTTGGTTTGTGTCATGTTGTCATTTTATAATTGTCATTTTCTAATCATACTTTTAGAAGGGAGGAGTGTGGTGTATTGGCATAGAGCGTTGAGGGGGCGTGGAGGAGTTGTGATAATAGTCACGTGTCTGCAATGCATATAGCTGTTCGCGCCCGCGAGAGGCTCGTAGTAGTGTGCATCCGGGAACGCAATAAACAGAGTTATGACAACCCTCACGACTCTCCGTGTCTCACTGCTCCCCGGACATTACAACTGTCAGACAAAACGGTCACGGATGGTCACTTGAACCTTCAATGGTCACTTCATAGCACAGTTGTTGAACAGCCGTTTTGACTGTCAGTGATTAGCCAAGGGGTACGGGATGTTCTTACTGAGCTGCACGTGATGTCTTGATGTTGGCTTTAAAAAGGCCAGTGCAAAATGGGCATTTCAATCAACATGCCACGATTGTCAAGGGATCAACGGCAGTGTGCCTTGGGCATACTGCAAGGCGGATTGAGCTACTATGAGGTGGCACGTCGCCTTGGCTGTTCACACCAGACGATATCAGCCCTGGTTGAGAGAGACACCCTCCACAACTCTGCAGATGACAGACCTCGATCAGGGAGGCCAAGAGTCACCACTGCAAGGCAGGACAGGCAGATGGTCCTAAGTCAGATGGCTTCAGACATTGAGGACTGAGTGGGACAGAATCCAGCAGCAATCCATCCAAAGACTGGTAGGCAGTATGCGCCGACGATGCACTGCCTGTATCCAAAACAATGGTGGCCACACATGCTATTGAAAGGGGACTGACATTGCACCCTGTGCTGTTCTGTATTTCAGAACAAACTTATGAGATGGTGTATCTTGGTCAAAAACTTGACATGTCATCAATAAAATGCCAATGTTTCAATTAACAATTGTTGGTTTGTTATATTTTGAACTGTTACAATTTTATTACATTTGAAACAAGTGGTAAGTTTATTTTGCGTTTCAGTCTATATATTGTTACGGTTGTGGAAATTCACATTACACCATAAAGAGTCTTCAGGTGAGATATCTCGATAAGTCCATGTGTAGTTAGCCCAAACCTATTGCATAGAGGGAATATGTGTGATTCATCCGGGCTGCGACGCTTTGAGTTAGCCATTTTTAGCTCGCCTGTTCGAAGAACAGAGAGCTATAGCGATACCCCCGGCGTGAGCGTGAGCGTGAGCGTGAGCTTGAAAATGTTAAATTTTTTTGTATTACGGAAAAACTCCACGACGGATTTCGACGAAACTTGGTGGGGGGGCGGGGGTGGGTTAGGTATGATCCAAGGATCATGCCATTAGATTTTGGACTTGGTCCCCCCCCAAAAAAAATTGTTAGAGAAATTTTTTTTTTGCATTTCTACATGTTTTAAGTGATTTCTCACCCCCCCAAAAAAAATTGTTAGAGAATTTTTTTTTGCATTTCTACATGTTTTAAGTGATTTCCAACCCCCCCCCCAAAAAAATAAATTGTGAGAGAAAAAAAAATGTTTTTGCAACTTTTTTTTCAACAAAATTTCGATCTTTTTTTGCATTTCTGCATGTTTTAAGTGATTAGGATTGCGACGAAACTCAGTGGGGGAGTTAGGTATGGTCTAAGGATCATGCCATTAGATTTTGGACTTGGTCCCCCCCCCCAAATAAAATTGTTAGAGAATTTTTTTTTGCATTTCTACATGCTTTAAGTGATTTCCAACCCCCCCCCCCCAAAAAAAATTGTTAGAGAAAATTTTTTTTTTTTGCATTTCTACATATTTTAAGTGATTTCCAACCCACCCCAAAAAAAAATTGTTAGAGAAAAAATAGTTTTTTTGCATTTTCTACATGTTTTAAGTGATTTCCAACCCCCACCCCCCCAAAAAATATATTAGAGAATTATAAAAAATATTAATTATTAGACTCGTCTTTTAAAAACGATAAATGTATAAACAGGCGAGCATTGGGTGGCTTTGACACCAACTCTGGTTTCTTTCTCTATTGTTATTTTCGACCATAAAGCCACCAACAATGCAAACAGCCACTACCTTTACCTTCACAACTCCATCCCGCAAACATCGCTTTACCGCCATTCCCAAACGACACCATAACCATCAAACTACCACATAAAACCCTCCACCACCTTCGCCTTTCTCCTTCACAAGCAACAACCGCACCACCTGTGAACACTGAACGTCGGGCTGTCTAGGGCCCGTTCGGCGATTGGTGCCAAAAGCATCGAGCCGCGAGCGCGAATGGCGGCCTTTCCGGGGGAAAATTCGGATCCAAAATGCTTCACGCCTAATTCCCCTCCGTCCAATGGGTGAACGCGAGGCAGCTTGGCCCCGCCTCCAAGCGCGTGTATGTGAAGTCCGTTTATGCAAATATGCGGATCAAGGGAGGTTCACGCCCCTTTTTGCCCGACCAATGGCTGAATAGAGGGTGGCGTGGCCCCGCCTCCAATCGCGTTTTGATCCACATATTTGCATATCGGCTCCTCCCGAGACCTATAAAGATATGAGCGCAAGGCGACTCACACGGCGGGAGTTGAGAGCAGAGGAGAGTGGAACTGGGGGCGGGAGTGTGGAACTAAAAGAGGGTGAAGTTGAGCTTGGAGAGAAGTTGCGGAGGAGTTACAGGGAAGACGGCGGACGGTGACGAGGTTGCGGTGGGGGTCGCTTGACTCATCGCGAGATCCAGGCCAGCCAGCCATACCCCTCTCCCTGAGCATCAACGATTTCTCCCCCCCCCATTCGTGCTGAGGTAGTGCTGAGGGGGGGCCCCCATTCCTCCCCCACCCTAAACGTGGTGCCAACGGGACCGCTCGCGCGGAGCACGCCGGAGAGGACTCGCCGACCACGCGATGGCATGGAGTTGGGGCGCAGCGGCGCGACTATTGCGGCTTGCCCACCTTCGCGTCACGAGGACGTGGGTAAGACCTCCCCGGTCTCGTGGACCTGGCCGATCCTCCAGGATCCACATCCATTTGGTCGACGGACCTGTCTGCCTCCTCGCCTATGAGGGTGACTTTCTTTTTCCTTTGCTTTTTGTGTAAATGCTTGTGGTCGTGCCGTCTGTTAAGTAAAACTGCATAAGTGTTGCCATGTGTCAGTCTTCGTCGGTAGTATCTCTCTTTTACTGTTTCTTTCTGTGCTTGAATACGTGCCTTCTATGTGTCTGTGTGTGTAAATAAAATTCTTGCTTGTTGAACTGTTCCCGCTCTGCTTTGTGTCCTTTCTTTTTATTGACTCTCCATCCTGCATCACGTAAGAGATTGGTAATGGGTGTAAGTTCCTGGAAACTAATCTGAACCGTTGAGGTCGACGATAACTCCGCTCGGTTTTCTCTGTAGTACGGAACGAACCGCTTAAGCGGTTCATGTCCGAAGTCGACCTGCGGCGAGGTACGATCGCCCGATTAACCATCCGCGTTGGTACTTAGGTAGGTCGAGTTTGGCGAACAACCCTATCCTATGCGGGTGGCCGATTGGCACGATTATGGTGAGGTCGAAAGACCCACCCGTGACTAGCTCCCGGCGTTGTTCCGAGAGGGTCACAACTGAATTGTCCGTCCAGTGGGCGACGTGTCGCGATTCGAGTTACGTGGCCAATCGCACGCCGGTGGGCGTGAATTCGCAACAATATATATATATATATATATATATATATATATATATATATATATATATATATATATATATTGAGAGATTGCATCTCTCCCAAGCTGAGAATAGCCATTTGTTAGCAGAATTACTTTTTAACAATCAAAAGTAAAAGAAAGAGCCAAAGGCATTCATTATAGAGCACTCTTAACAGCTGCAGTTCTTGGCTGTGTTAAAAGCCAAAGCATGTAGTCTCTTTCTTTGTGACACGGCTGAGCAACTGGCTTTTATTTACCCTTGTAAAAACCTTGAGCCAAGGAAGCTTGGTCATAAACAAGCCTCCAGCCGAAGGAAACTCGATCGTAAATCAGTGCCATTTGACACAGCACAACAGCTGCTTCCACTTTCCAAGGAGTGGAATAAGGAAAGGAAGGTAAAGGCTCTGAAAAAGTAATCCGTCTTCCTGGCTCCCTGGCCGGATAATGACCAAACTAGATGGCTTTTAGAGCCCAAAGGGAGGAAATCAGCACCTGGCTTTTACCCCTTGGAGGAAATTGATCTTTGGGAAACAAAGTCTCAATAGAAAGCAGTGATGGGAGCTGGGCCAATCTTGAAACCAAATGGTCCCAGAAGGGGCAGGACAAATTGTATATAAGGCAAGCCAGAGTGCCAAGCTAGCAGAGTTAGATTGAGCTGGACTACTGTGGGTATTCTGTCTCTCTATATCTCTCCATGTATACATGTTTGGTGTGAATTAAAGCTCTTCTCTACCAAGACCATACGTGTGGACAGCGCTCGATCTCAATCAGCGGTGCAACGTGGTCTCAACATATATATATATATATATATATATATATATATATATATATATATATATATATATATATATATATATATATATATGGTGAATATTCTGATTCTGGCTCACTTTTCCCCATGTAAATGAATGGGGGATTTTCAGCGATTCATTTTTTTTTCCCTAAAAAGTAAACCCCCTTTTTATCCCAAGGTACATTTATTTGTCTCCCCTTTTAACCTAGGGGCACTCTATTCAAATAACCAATGCAATAAGATAAAGATTTGTTCAAGTAGCAAAGTAGTAATGTGATTTGTTAAAGGTGATTCTGAAGAAATATCTGAAACATATAAGCCAAGGGACACTCTTTTTCAAATAACAAATGCGTAATGTTTAGCTCACTCATTGAACCTATAAAGATTTGTTCATTCTCAAATTCCTTCAATAGATTAATTTTCTTTGCACAATAATCCCCATCTAAAATATTTAAAAACAAAACATTTGAATCTTTATATTTTTCAACATACCCCTTTTGTGTCATTATGAAATGATATACTTCTCTCAATCATCTCATTTGACCAACTCCTGAGTTGCATATCATTCTTTTGCATAAACCACACCATAAACAAGTTTTGTTTCAAATGTTTTCAGTTCGCGCCGTGAAAATGAGGAAGTGTTTTGCGACACAGTCTTGCCTGAAAATGAGGAAGTGTTTTGGGACAGTCATGCTGTGAAAAAATAGGAAGTATTCTGTGAGAGAAAAGGCCTCGTGTTTATATTTTAAATCAGAACACGAACAGGCTTTTAAACGTAAGTTTAATCAAAATCATTTGAAGCATTTTAATTTTGTTTTTAAAATCAGTCATACTACTTGAGAATGTATCGCCCACGTATTTCCCAAGCTGTCTCGCCCGAAGCGTCATTTCCTGTGGCCACACCCGATGATTAGGCAATTTCCTCATCGTTGCCTTCTCAGTGATTCGCCAGACAAAGTTTCTGCCAGACGGGATTTTCATTTTTACCACCTTGTACCAATGGTTTTCAACTGAGACAAGACGAAGAAAACAGCTCACTACAAAGTTGATAAGTTTGTGTATGGGTTCCTCTTTGAACGATGAAGCAATTGATTATAAATTAAATCGTGATAATGCTAAAATATATTTATTTTTTCCTGGCAGGTCCTTGGAAGAAGAGCAGTTTACATATCACGACGAGGTGCATGAAATTAATGCTCTTATTGAAGAGGTCATTCATCTTAGAAGAGAATTGAAAAACATTTTTAATGACTGGCACGAAGTCTTATCACGGCCTCTGATCTCGAGTGAATTAAACCAACGGTGAGACGTGTGTGTGTGTGTGTGTGTGTGTGTGTGTGTGTGTGTGTGTGTGTGTGTGTGTGTGTGTGTGTGTGTGTGTGTGTGTGTGTGTGTGTGTCTGTCCCTGTCTGTTTGTCTCTCTCTATCTCTCCCTGTTAGTCTCTTTGTATCTCTCTCTCTGTTTGTCTCTCTGTCTGTCTTTCTACCTACCTCTCTCTGTCTGTCTCTCCATCTATACCCTTGACTCATTATTTTATTTTTTTTCAGCTCGATCACACAACATAAACTGTTGAAGCAATCTGGTACAACACATGATTTTCTGGAGGTAAATGTTTCTGAATTATTATTTAGTTATTTGTTTATTTATTCTTTTATTAATATCACTCTCTCCTTTGAATGTAGCCTTATGGTTGTTGGTTGCATCATTAGTTTGGACGTGGTTATGCCATTACACTGGAATTCATTTTATTGGCCTCGGAAGAATGACAGGCTGAGTCGGCCTCCTGGTGTGTTAATTCAGTGGTCAACGAGGCTTGAACTTAGAACCAACACCAGGCTTATTAATATTACCATGTAATTATCTTTATAAAACCTAATTATTATCCACTTTTTGTTTCAAAACAGAATATGGTGTCAGAGTTTCGAAATCACAAGACATCTGAAGAAGATTGCTGGGAAAGATTATACGTTCTCGCAAATGAATATTTAATATTTTCAATTTTAATTAATTATATTTCTTTTGTTTACAATTGTTTGATTTTGAATTACAAAAAGAGAATGAAGACATGAAGAGGAGAGGGAGGGAGGGGGGAGGGGGGGGAGTAGGTGCGCTCCCCCAATGACCCATCACCCCTCATCCCACCCCTCCCCTCCCCGTGTATGTGTGGGGAAGGGTGGGGGTGGGATGAGGGAGGTGGTGGGTCAAAGGGGGGGGGCGCACAGGGGGGAGGAGGGGGGTGGGGCTTGTGTGGGATGGGTTTATGTGGGCGGGGCTTGTGTGGGCGGGGCTTCGGTGGGGTTTATGTGGGCGGGGCTTCGGTGGGGTTTGTGTGGGCAGGGTTTATGTGGGTGGGGGCTTCGGTGGGGTTTGTGTGGGCAGGGTTTATGTGGGTGGGGCTTGTGTGGGCAGGGTTTATGTGAGAGGGGTTTATGTGGATGAGGCTTATGTGGATGAGGTTTGTGTGGATAAATGGATGGGTAGATAGATGGGTGGATAGGTGGAGCTTGTGTGGATGGGTGGACATTTTTAAAATTAAATAAACATGTTGTGTGTGGGGAACTAATTAACTAATAACTAATTATGTGAATATGATGAATGTGGGTGGAGTTTGTGTGGGGTTTGTGTGTATGGAGCTTGTGTGGGGTTTGTGTGTGTGGAGCTTGTGTGGGGTTTGTGTGGGGTGAGGTTTGTGTGGAGCTTGTGTGGGGTGGAGTTTATGTGGGTGGGGTTTGTGTGGGCAGGGTTTATGTGGGTGGAGCTTGTGTCTGGAGCTTGTGTGGGGTTTGTGTGGGGTTGATGTGGGTGGAGCTTGTGTGGGGTTTGTGTGGGGTGGGGTTTATGTGGGTGGGGTTTGTGTGGGCGGAGTCAAAAATGGGCGGAGTCAAAAGAATTTCAATTTATCTTTGTCTTTTGTAATTCCTGTGAATAAAATGTACCTAAATCTCTTCCCCTTCTAAATCATATATCTTATAAGTCCAAGGAACCGTATCTATAACATAAACAATTTTAAAAAGTTCGTTCGTCAATCGTTTAATATAACCTTTTTCAAAATGAGATTTCCACCTATATGTTCTTACGATATCACCTACTTTGAATTTAGGTTTTCTGACATTAATCTTTTTCATATTTTAATTTTGTGGTCTGATCTTTTGAATAATGTTTCTGATGGTTTCATATTCGTTGACGTGTGAATCGTGTCATTATACTTATCCACAATATCCTGAATAAAAGATGACCATTGTTGTGAACAGAGTTGTGTGAATTTTTTATATAGTCTCTCTTTTAAGGGACGATTAAAACGTTCTACAACAACAGCCTTCCCTTCATTAAAGGTACTGTATAATGTAATACTGTTATTTTTTTAGAAAATTCATAAATGTCTTGTGATAAAACTCTCTACCCTCATCAGTCCACAATTTTTAAGGTTTTCTCTTACTTTTATTAAATATCTGTTGAAAGGCTAACATAAGAGTATTACCTGTTTTGTTTTTTAAAGGGACAACCCATGCGTATTTACTCCTCAAATCAATAACGGTTAAAGCATACTTGTACCCCTTATCATTATTGAGTTCAATCAAATCAGTGGACCAGATATAATCAATTTCTTGGAATAAACCTTCCTTCTCTGAAACTTTGTGAATATTGGTTTATGTAATTCATCAGCTAATTGTTCTTCAATCTTAACGACATCATTGGAGCCGATAAGTTTTTTGAATTTCCAAGTCCAAGTTTCAATTTAGCACTGATCATCTTCTTCATGATGAACCGATAAACTTTTTCTCTCAAGGTTGGATTTTGTATCAGAGAGAAATTATACAACGTTTCTCTATTGGCTTCATGCTTTTCTTCTAAAGTTGTGGTATTCCCATATTCAATATCGTGTCTCATGCACACGTCATCAACCCTATTGATGGGTTTACTCCATGCTTTTGGATTATCTGCCTCATCTAATCTTTTATCCAAGTTTGTGGCTGGACCACAGAAAGAATACCCTGGAAGAGATAATTCCCCTGGTATTCCAGTAGTTGTAAATTTACTTCCTGATAATAACGTTTGGATATCTCCTCCGAGTTTGTGTTTGGAGATAAATTGATTTTTTTTTTTGAACCACACACCGAACAAAGACCTTTTTGTATAACCCTGTTATTTTTACTTTTAAAATATGAAATATTTTTAGAATTCGTTTTCTTTTTACATTTGAGACAATAACTCATTTATTTATGAGAAAAATTCCAACAGAGAGCAAAAACATTTTTAGTTTCCAACATGCACATTTGAATCTTAATTTTTAAAACATAAAGAATCCTTAGAAATGCCTTCACTCTCTCCTCCATTTATTGAAGAAAAAATGAAAAAAACTTTAGTGAATATCAATATCCTCTACCTGAAAACGATGTCAACGGTTTTGTCGAAAATATTGTTAATAGACTTGTCAATTCTTTGTTTTCCTCCTCGGTGGGTTGTTATTTTCTGTAATACCACCAATCTTTTTTAAATCTCACTGGTTTCCATATTTTCATATTTATTGAGTCTCGCTCTTTCCTCCCTCTCCTCCCTCTCCTCCTTCTCTCTCTTCTCTCTCTCCTCCTTTCTCTTTCTTCTCCCTCTCCTCCTTTTCCTCCTCTTCTCTCTCTTCAACTTCCTCGTCCCTTACTATCCATGATTCGCTTACACCCCACAGAATATCAAACATATATTCATCAGGATTTCTTGTTATTCCTGTATCCAAAATATTTTTTTTTACAACAGCAAACCAATAAAATTTATTTTGAATTTCTAAAAGAGCCTTACGTTTTCTTAACTTTATAATTTTTTCATAATTTAACATTCTAATTAAATCCAAAGTTGTTGGTTTATCGACATCAGCATAATTCCAATCTTTTATTGAAAATATCTCATTCTTATGTTGTAGAACATATTTATTAAAATACTGAATACCCTTTTCTTGCAGGTATGCTTGGAAACAGAAATGATAATTTTCTTGAAGCCTTCTTGCCATCATTTATGTATTAGAAATATATGTTAGAATAATATTATGACATGAATCACCTCCCCATCTTTCCATCGTTAAATCATTTTGTATTTCCCCACTGATTATATATAATCCTGTTTTTTTCTGTTTTCATGATATATAAACTAGGGCAAAACTATTTTTATATTTACCCTTATTAAATTATTTTATTTGTTGTTTACTAATCGTGGCTCCACAAAACTCATTCTCTATACCAAGTGGATAATATTTTTCCTTACGAGACTGATTTAATTGTTCCAGGTCTTCGAGGTCAATTTTAAATGACCAATTATACCCTAAATCATTCATATCATACCCCCATTGTTCTATTCTCATACAAACGATACGCCCTTCTTTATAAAAAGTTATTTTAATTCGAACTGTGAATTCTGTATGACCTGGAGATAAAATCAATACTTCTGTATCTTTGGAAAACACGGCCATTTTATTTAAGGATATATATTGTGATAAATCACTTAATCTCACCAAGTCATTCGCGTCAGTCGGGGTTGGATAATTTTTTAATTTATAAGCATTTTTCATATTAATATTTTTGGTTATATATTTATGTCGTTCAGCCTGTGCCTTTGTGTAATAATTTGATAAATCAATATCCAGTTCGTGGGATACACCAAAGATAGAACCATCTTTATCAACATAAGTCATTTATATTAGATAAAAATAGTGTCATAAAATTTTTTATTTTTGTTGAGTTGAAATAACACAAACAGACATAATTGACCACAACACTTGGAATTTAATTCTTGGACTTGAAAAGTTTGATAAACACCATTCTGTAAGAATTTTATGACTTCAACAGATGGTGGAAGACCAAAACTATCAAAATCATATTTGTCTTGATTATTAAAATACAAACCCAATGAGAACCGTTCCCATTATTATCTTCTAAGTTCATAATAATATTCTTTGCATGTTTAGGCACATTGTTTAATTCATCTCTCATACAAATAACCATATTATGAATTTTAATTTCTGACAATATTTGACAAGTTGTAAGTTTGATGTTGTATTCTTTCCAAATTCTTAAACCCACTCATCAATGTTCATTTATTTATTCGAAAGATATAATCCATTACCCCTTTTAGTTAATTTTACACCTGCTTGTGCGATAGAACAAAGCACATCTCCAACTAAAAATCTCGCTTTATCAGGCAGACCTTCAAGTTTTTCAGAAAAAATCTACAATTACACCACTTCCACTAATTTGTTTCTCCAACTCTTTGTTATGTCTTTCCTATTATTTTTGAGCCTGGAGTTGAGCCTTCCTTTCGTTGGCAGTTTTCACCGCTGTTGAAATACCACCCGTCAATGCTCCAACTGCACTTAAACCAGCAAATAAAGGAATTAGAAATGGGAGAAATCCTCCACTCGTCTCTCTTATTGAATATTTTTTCAACATTGGTTTTGTCATTTTAATTTTAAGTGAGTCAGTATCGTTCAAGATTTTAACCTGTTCTCTTGTGAGCAAAACATCAATTCTTACTGCTCCTTTTCTCTGAATTGGTTTACAACATTAATTGTACAAGGCTTTTGATTTTGAACACAAGATGATAGTTTATGAAGATTGATTTGTTTAACATATACCCCAGTTGGTACTTTGCCACTCATTTATTTAATAAAAACATTATGTGAGACTAATCATAACACCATTATCTGTATAAATCTGTAATTCTGTTTCTTCCAAAAGCAAACAATATGCATCAACTTCTTCACTCTCTCCTTTTTCAATGTTTTGGGAAGTATCCATTCGATTAGACTTTATAGTTTCCTTTTGAGCACTCAGGTGAAACGCATAGATTGTATACAAACTTTTAAATGCTGTCATATCCAAAATATGTTCTTTATTTCCATTACTTTCACACACCTTTTGGTAAGACTTGTATGCTTCAGCATAATCATTTTTTTCCCAATTAATTTCCAACCTATCTCGTGAATAAAATGTTCCATCTTGAGAAACACGAAGTTGTTTCACCATAGCATGATCACTCAATGCATTATTCTTATCAGTCGCAGTATCACCATCTGGTTTTTAAAAAATGATCCACAGATATCGTGGCTTTCCTTCCAGAACACCCAAATTCGACGTGTAAGTGGTTTGGTTTATTTTAACGTCTTGACATCTTCTTTTGAGGTATGATACACTGAGTGGTTTCTTTGAGTTAAGTCTTTTATTCAACATCTCTTCTGTTTTAAGATTCGGAGTATATTCACTGATATACCAAATCATTTCCTCAATTTCAAATTTATTCTGATCAGCAAAATCACTAGCAACACCAAAAAGTAATCTATTTTCATTATCATTCCTCTGTAGTTGAAATATAATTTTAAGACCATACAGAACTTTATCATGATCACAAATCCAAATATACCGTTAAGAGGAACTGCCACAGTAAAACTATTAACTGCTTTTGTATCATCAGTATACGTTCCTTTCCTTTCAGTATATCCCAAATGGGTAAAAAATCATTCATTTATATATTTGGAAAACAGGTTATTTCATTTATTGTTGGGTTTTTTAGAAACTCTATATTTTATCCGAAGTTCAGGTTTAATTTCAAAATAATCCATTATTTTATTTATACAATATCTTGTGTTGATATTTCCCTGAAAATCACATCCATGAATAATATATAACAACAATCCTTTGAACATTTCTCGAATACATTCAGTTTCTTCCCTTGTAAGGAAAGGTGTGTTTTCACCCTCATACTTTACATTCATTTCTCTAATCAATCTTGTAAAGTAATTCATTTTTGCTGTAAATCTAAAAGAATAATTTTCCTTTTAAATTTTTTTATTATCATTCATTCGAAGGTAACCACAAAATATACATTGTTTATAGGCTTTTGACTCTGTGCTTAATCCCCGTCTTTCACACGCAGGACAATTCTCAAATTTGTCATATGGAGAATCAGGGAAGTCTATTATATTTATTCAGTAAAACTTTACTTAAACTGAAATTCATCTTCGTTACTTTCAGAATCATCTGTAGAACTACTTTCATAACTATCATTTGAACACAAACTCTCGGTATCATAACTATCATTTGAATGCAAACTCTCGTTATTATAATCACTCTTATAATCTTCAAAATCTTCAGTTGAATCTTGACTCATATTTAATTCGTAGAAAAAACATTACCATCGATATCTATATAGTTTTTTTCATTAACAGATTCAACTACAACATTTTTTTATATAAAAGGTAATTTTAAAATGATCCGTAACTACGATTGAACGAAATGTCATTTCACCTGATATATTAACATCTTTATTTCATCAGCATTTACATCTTTAGGGTTGTTGAAAAAAATACAAATTTCTCCTTGCATATTTCAGATGGCCTTATCTTTTCTTTCTAAAGCTTCATCCATGAGGTTTTTATTTTTTGATACTTTTTCTTGTTTCATTGCTTTTTCTAGTTTTGAATATATTACCAGAAGGAGAGGAGAAACTTTTGTTAGAGATAATTTAATTGATGTTCTTCCAGGTATATTAAAAGCCATTCCACTGAAGGAAATTGAAGAACTCATATTATTTACCATAATTGTTTTTATCCAATAGTTGTTACATTTATCTTTGTTCAATTTTACATCCTTGACATATTTCTCAGTATCTTTTACAAATGAAGGGATTGATTGAAACTTGTTTTTTGTGTCTTGAAACATTGTATTTATTAAGTGAAAAAAGTTGGAGGATAAAGTTGTTTTAAGCACAGATTCACCTGTAAAATAAACGAAATTTTCTTCAAGAAAATTTTAGTTCAAGCAAAGTTTTATTATATAAATATGGTGAATACAACGTAATGCGATGTTTGTAATCACGAATATAAACATTATAGAAAACACCTCCGAACCAACAAACACACATTTAATCTATTTCATAAAATATCTCCTCTTGAGTGGGAAAGAAAACATTGTGATATCTGTTGAAAGGATGTTTTGAAGAGTCGTTATAAGAATCACCTTCAATCACAAAAACACAAGAAAATGAGTTTAAAGTAAAGGGAGACTATTGTATTGAAAACACTGATGGGGCATTTAAAGGGCATATAAAAATAAGGATTTTTCAATTTGGAGAACCCGGTCCATCATCAATAGCTGAATCAATTGAAATAGTGAAACCTGATGTTGAAAAAGTTATTAAAAAGACATTAAAAGAAATGAAAACTTTAAAGTTTTATATGGGAGTGAAAATGAATATGAAAAGACAAGATGAAGAACAAACTCCTTATATGAGAACAGATCTTCATTTTATAACATCATTTCAAGATTTTTTGAATAGTGGGGTTTATGAAGAACTATCAAGACAAGAGGAGGATGTTGATAATACAGTGGTAGGAAGTGGATTTAATATAAAAAAAAATCATCTTTTTAGAAATACACATTCTAAAATCAAACCCTCTTAAAGCTTCTTCTTATATTGAATTACCAAAAGAAATAAAAACGAAAGAAGGCAGTTGTTAATATTAAGAACAACGATAATAAATGTTTTCTCTGGTCTGTTCTTGCTCACTTACATCCACCAAAATGTAATTCAGAAAGAGTAAAACAATATGTGAAATATGAGAATACCTTGGACATTAAAGATTTTAAATTCCCAATTCCACGAACAGCTATTCCTAAATTTGAGAAAAAGAATAATCTTTCTATTAATGTATATGGATTAACAGATACAAACAAAGTTCAAATATTAAAAATTTCAAACAACTATAAAAATGAAGAAACACACATTGATCTTTTATATTTTAGTGCTGGTAAGAATTCACATTACACATACATCAATAATTTATCAAGATTAATCTCTTCTCAGGTATTCAGAACAGCAAACAAAATATATCCTTGAAAGTGATGTCTTAATTCATTTCATACAAAATACCGATTAGAACAACATTCAAAATATTGTGGTCATCATAAATCAGCTGTAATTACAATGCCAAAACTTGGTGAAAAGATTTTTTTTTGAAGATTATAATAAATCTATCATGTACCCATTTGTGATCTATGCTGATTTTGAATGTATCCTAAAAAAGATAAATACTGCTTCTCCTAATCCAAAAGAATCACATACAAATAAATATCAAAAACATATTCCTTGTGGTTTCTGTTATTATATCAAATCATCTGTTGGAGCAAAGTACAATAAACTTGAACATTATAGTGGAAAAAAACCTTCACAAGAGTTTGTAAAATGATTAGAAAAGGATTGTACAAGACTAACGAAATTAATGAAAGAAACAAATGAACCGATGAAATTAACTGAAGAAGAAAAATTAGAATTTAGAAAGAACAATATCTGTCATACTTGTGAGGAGGAAATTGAGGAGTCTAAAGTTCGGGATCATTGTCATATTACTGGTAAATATAGAGGTCCCGCTCATTCCTGTTGTAATCTTAATTATAAATTTCCTTCTTTTATTCCAGTCTTTCTTCACAACAGCACCAACTATGATACACATCTATTTATAAATGAACTTTCAAAAACACCAGGGAATATTTCTGCCAGAACAAACACAAGTCAAAAGTATATTTCATTTACAAAAATGATATTCACATAACCTTTAACTTGTGTTAGGTTTCTAGATTCTTGCAAGTTTATGGGAACACCGCTCACCTACCCAAAATCAAATCTCAGCTCCACGGGCTCTTTTCCAAATCTTAATTCATTCTTTCCAAAATAGGAAATTCTAACTAATGAGGAAATTCAGATTAAAGAGAGAATTCAAAGTAAAGAGGAAATTCTAATTAATGAGGAAATTAATGAAGAAATAATAACTGAAGATGAAATTCTAATTATAAAGAAAATTCAAACAATGAATGAAATTCTAACGAAAGAGGAAATTCTGATTAAAGATGAAATTCTGATTAAAGAGGGAATTCTAACTTGAGAGGAAATTGAAACAAGGAATGAAATTCAAAGTAAAGAGAAAATTCTTACAAGTAAGGGAATTTATCCTTCCGGTTATATGGATTCATTTATGAGATTTAAAGAAACACGACTTCCTTCAAAAGAAAGTTTCTATAATAACCTTTATAAAAAGGAGACAAGTGATAAGGCATATAAACAAGCACAACAATTTGGAAAATATTTAAGAAAAAGAACCTTGGAGAATATCATGATTTGTATCTAAAAACAGATGTTTTATTGTTCGCTGATGTGTTTGAAGCTTTTAGATCACTCTGTCATAATAAAAATTGTTATGGATTCGATCCTGCCCACTATTTCATAGCTCCTAGTTTAGCTTGGAGTGCATTGTTGAAAATGACAAAACAAGATATATATTTAATCAGTGATGTAGATATGCTTTTGATGATTGAGAAGTCTAAGAGAGGTGGAATATCACAAGTATGTTCAAAAAGATATGCTAAAGCAAATAATAAATATCTCCCAAATTATGATAGTGAAAAAGACAGTAATTATTTGATGTATTTTGATGCTAATAATTTGTATGGATGGGCAATGTCTCAATCTCTGCCTAATGGTAAATTAGAGTGGGTGGAAGAAAAGGATTATGAAAAGGCTTTGATGAATATTGTTATTTCTTCTCAAGAAGAATTGAATGAGGAAGAAGAAGGTTATTATTTTGAAGTTGATTTGAGGTACCCGAGTGATCTTCATAATAAGCATAAAGACCTTCCTTTTGCATGTGAGAAAGAAACCCCAAAGAATGAATGGTTAAGTGACTATCATAAAAGTTTTAATATTAAAGGCAAATCAACAAAAAAGTTATTAACAACATTCTTTGATAAAGAGGGATATGTTTTGCATCAGAGAAGCTTGAAACAGTTTTTTGGAGAAGGATTGAGAGTCGCTAAAATTCATAGTTTTAAAATTTAAACAAAGTCCTTGGATGAAAAAGTATATTAAATTCAATGCAGATATGAGAACAAATACAAAAGTAAAATTTGAGGGGGAATTCTATAAATTGATGAATAATGCTGTCTTTGGAAAGACAATGGAGAATGTTAGAAACAGCCAAAACATTAGATTTGCAACATCTTTGGAAAGAAGCTTCGAGATTGATAAATAAACCAAGTTTTAAGAGAGAAGAGGTTTTTTCAGAGAACTTTTCTGCTATTCATATGGAAAAGGAAAATATTGTAATGGACAAACCAATTTATATTGGAACAGCAGTTCTTGATTTATCAAAGATATTGATGTATGATTATTTGTGTAATGGCTTAAAGAAAGAGTATGGTGAAAATGTATCATTGTTGTATATGGACACTGAGAGTTTTATCCTCGATATAAAAAATGATGATGTTTATCAAGATATGAAGAAAAATATTGGAGTATATGATACAAGTAATTTTAGTAAGAAGAGCGAGTTATTTTCAAAAAAGAATGAAAATGTTATTGGTAAGTTTAAGGATGAGTTAGGTGGAAAAGTAATGAGTGAGTTTATTGGATTGAGAGTAAAGGCATATGCTTATAAGTATGGTGATCAGATTGATAAAAGGTTAAAGGGAATAAAGAAATATGTAATAAAGAAATCAATAACTTTTAGAAATTATTATAATTGTTTGATGAATAAGAAAGAAGAATATAGGAAAATGAATACAATAAGAATTTATAAATTTTAGATATATAGTGAAGAAGTGAATAAAAAGGCATTGGGAGCCTTTGATGATAAGAGATTTATTTTAGATAATGGAATAGATTATGTTCCATATGGATATTGTATGATGGAGTGAATATTTAATCATAGAGTATGTAGAATACAATATGGGTTCGGGTTTTTTTTATGGCTACTGCCATCTTTTTCACAATATATAAATGGTCGAACCAAGTATTAATCAAACTAAAGAGTGGAGAAAATCTCAGTCTTGGTATATCAATGGAAAACATAATGAATGTGAAAAATATCAAATAAGTCTTATTGAAAAAATAACTAAAACAAAGGTAAATAAAACAAATAAGCGAATCAATTAAAAGAGTAGTAAGTTAGAGGATGTAACGAAAATAATAAATATCCTTGAATGGACTGAAAACTTTGATGGTTATCAAGTGAACAATGGAAAAATAATTTACTACAATCTCAAAATGATATGTAACTCAGGAGGTGGTCAGATGAGATCATTAAGAGAAGTATATCATTTCATGATGACACAAAAGGGCTATCTTGAAAAATATAAAGATTCTATATATTTCTAAAGAAAAATATAAAAATTAAACTATTGAAGGAATTTGAGAATGAACAAATCTTTATAGGTTCAATGAGTGAGCTGAACATTATGCATTGGTTATTTGAAAAAGTGTCCCTCAGCTTACATGTTTCAGATATTTCTTCAGAATCACCTTTAACAAATCACATTACTACTTTGCTACTTGAACAAATCTTTATCTTATTGCATTGGTCATTTGAATCGAGTGCCCCTTGGTTAAAAGGGGAGACAAATAAATATACCTTGGGATAAAAAGGGGGTTTACTTTTTAGGGAAAAAAAAATGAATCGCTGAAAATCCCCCATTAATTTACATGGGGAAAAGTGAGCCAGAATCAGTATATTCACCCAACTTGTATACATTTGTGTATATATATATATATATATATATATATATATATATATATATATATGCATTCAGCATATACTGTACATATTAGTGCTTAGCTGATATCGGCAATTTTTTGGCAATCGGCAGGTTGGAATCAATGTGATTATTGACTGCAATATGTATTGTGTACAATCCAAAAACCTTAAGTACCTTTCACCCTTGTTTTGGGGGAATTTCAATAAACAAATTAAAAAAATTGTCAATTTGTTAATTTAAAAAAATCAATAAACAAATTTAAGAGTTATTTCGTCTGCATGATCTGATCTTCCAAACCTCAATTATATTTCTATTATATGCTTGAATTAGTCCACGCGAGTGGATCATGGAAAATTGCATCATATCATGCATGAAATTGCTCCAAGCTCCGAATTTGAAAACTACAGCACTTACAAAAGTGATGTGGACAGCGATTCATAGGTATGACGATCAGGCATTCAATGATATTGTTGCGGTGCCAGGACGGTGACTGGGAGCACGACCACCAGATGTCGCAGTGGAGTCGGTTCGGCTCGATCGCCCGGAATGTATAGGTCGTCGCCCCGGATGAGTCCGGAGCGGACGGGTCCTGACTGGACCGAAGTTCGCCAATGGATAGACCACATGGGGTGGGGTCGATTGCCAACTTTTCAATTTACCACGTGCTCAGACTAGCGGGGAAGTTCACCCTCGGCCGACTTTGTCCGAATCGAGTCGCTATCGCTGACTCAGATCCGGCGTAACCGAGCGGAATTACCAAAGTCGGGCTGGACCAAATGAACAAGTTACCAACAGTCATCCTCAAACACGCGTCATGTCGTGCCAAGCTGTTAGGGTTGGTGTACCAGGCTGATCCACCAGCTGTCGAATTTTCGAAGCAACATAAAAGTATATTTCACAGAAGCAACTGCCACACAAGCACACAAGCAACTGCCACAGCCACGATGACAGACTCGACAACAAGAAGAATGTGTTATAAAACATGATTCACTTCTTTTTCACGTGTTTCATGTCATTTTGATCCACACAATCCTTTTTCACAAGTTTCACGTTGTTTTGTAACACGCCATGATTTTTCCCACGTTTATGAAGTGCAACACGCTGTCTTTTTGATGTAACCCATGAGCAAAATTATGGGTTTTATTTAACAGTTGCAGCTAAAAGTACTGATAAAACTATCTTTTGATTGAATTGAAAATTTGTGGGAATGGCTCACAATTTTAAAATTTAATTAACATGGTCGGGATTATTCCACAACAAAACTCAATACATAAAATGTAAATGAGAATGCACACGTACGAAGCATATGACCAACACAGGGCATTTTTTTCTTTTCATTTTGAACAAATGTTTGTTCTTCAAGTTGCAATTTATTTCTTTAACTTGCCACACATAGTTTTTGATAGGATTCATCACCTTCACACTACAACTGGGTTCATGAGCATCTGCATTGTGCTGAACCTGTGAGCAAGTTGGGAACTTTCAAAAGAAGAAACGTCATATTTGTCAGAAAAAGTTAATGACCCATTCATGCATGGCAGACAAGAGGGGGTAAGTTGGGGTTCGATGATGGACTATGGATACAATATTAGCAAGGTGTAAAAGGGATGTCCAACCACGCAAATGCACTGAAAGAAAGTCACCAAGGTGGATGTGTGTGTGCAAGCGAGTCATTGCAAGCAGCAGAAAGGTGACATTGTGTGTACTTGGCTATGGCCATTGTGTACCAGGGGACCAAGCCAGAACAAAGTGTGAGCAAGCATCGGTTGTTGTAGGCCAAGGGTTGATGAGATTAAAATGAACACGAATGCACATAGGAACTCGCAAACGGAAGTGCCAGCAAGCACAGGTCTTTTTAGAAAGCCAGCACCTGTGGCTCTTGCTCTAGTGAAGATTTGATTTTAAATCACATCGGAGCATGGTTTTTCAGTCGACTATCTTGCATAGGTACTCCTGGAATTGTGAAGAGGAGCACTGCACAGGGTGACCATAATGTTTTATAACCAATTGTGAAAATTGTGACATTGCCTTTTATCACTTTAGCTGACAACACTGAAGGGTTCCACAAGTTATAACACATCAATTTGCAGTGCTATTTGACTTTATTACACATTTTACAGCATATGACAAAAGCCTGTATTGTCCAAAAGCCTGTATTGTCATTACAGAGAATAATTTTGCGTCATATTCTGTGGGACATTTTCCGGAGCATGTGTGAGGTGATGCGTTTCAAAGCAAATCTCACTTCACATAGTTACGTTCACTCAATCTGAAAAAAGGAAACTAATTAACACTGGCCACACAAAGGCAATGCCAATTTTTACAAGGGGTGTCAAGACATTGTGGCCACACTGAATAAGGCCTGAACACCTGTTGTGTGGCTGTCAATGAATGCTCATGTGGTGCACACTGCATTGAATCTGTGTCAGGAGGTAGGAGTGAAGCATCAGCACAGCATGAGAAAGTGCATCCACGTTAAACTACAGGAAGTCTGATGGGTTGGTATCATGCCTCAGAAAAAGAGCCTCACAAACCATAAATACCACGTGCACTAAATAAACAGTTGATGATGCAATACCAAAAACCAAGATCATTGGTATGGGAATTAAAATCGATGAAATGCACAAATCTAGTTGAAACACATCAAGCCCATGCAATCGCAGCATTCTCAAATATGTAATAGGGCAGCAAGTATTTACCTGTTGCTGTGGATGTCTGCGATCAATTTAATTGAGCGAAGTCAGAGAGACCCCACAGATCAGGTGGTGCACGATCACAGAACTCCGATGGTATCGAATCAATGCACTCACGTCGTCACGATACCTACATCACGTTCATCCACAACACAACTCCATGTAATATTCCATGAGATGCACTCAACCTATCTAACTCCAACTGTGGGATGCATTTTACTTTACATACCTAATCACTTAAGCATATGTTGTACAGAAACCTTAGGTCTTCATCAGTATGTTGTACCTGATTTTCCATTTTATAAATGCTCAGAATAACTCCAATGAGAGTGCTTGGGCCTGAGGGAGCCTTCGAGTTATTGGATAAATTGGATTCCTTATTGGAAGCTTGATTGCTAAATGAAGTGGAAATATGCACAAAATTGTTTCATACTTTCACATGAACCATTGGAATCAGAATCCAGGTTCAAATCCCGTATGATGCACTGTACGATGTCGAAGTCAGGAGACTTCCAGTGTCGGGATGGCTCAATGCAACATAAATCCTCAAAAAAAAAATCACACATTTGGTGTCTTGTGTAGGGACAACCATTATTCAAAGAAAGGTGTCGGGATGTTTTCACAGCATCATTTATGGTGACCAACCCTACCTTGTTTGCATTGTTTTTGGAGGAACATCCCTACATCCTTTTACACTAAAAATAATGTTTTTATGAATTGTATATCAGGAAGTCGATATACTTTCTATGCAGCAATGGTATCGACACTCCATAGGTTTAATATGAGGCAAAAAATATAAAAAACGACCAGTTGATCATCCCAGCCGCTTAGTGTCAGGTCAGGCCAGATTAGATCAATGACTTTCTCCAGGTATCATGTAAGCCTGTGCTAACTTGTTCCATGGTCGGGTTGTCGGCGACTAAACCGTCTCCCCCACCAGGGTTTTTGGTGAGGAGGGTGTTTGGATATGGACACCAAGCAGGATTAAAAAGCAAAACCTGTCAAAGGGTGGAGTAGCTCCTTGTGAGCCAACGGCCATCCATATCTAATGCCCAACTGTGTCTGCGGACATCCTCCTGCATTTGGGTTACTTCTTATTAGGAGTTTGGTGGCAGGATGTGTACTCCGGCCACCGTAAAACCCTTCCTTCCGCAAAACACAAAAACGCAAAAAAAATCTGAAAACCCACTTTGTGGGAGTACCTCCTGTGCAGCTTCCCTTCGCAGGGCAGCTCACTGGATGATGGGATTGGGGCAAAGCCTTCGGAACCCCCTATCTTTGAAGATAGGAGGGAAACCACGGGGTAACATTCCCAGGTCACATTGCGGGAGAGTGTGTCGGAGTGGTGCTGAAGTGTCGTGCATCAGACGGCGGTCTCCTTGGGTTAAACTGAGGCGGTCCCTTCGGGTGGGTGCCTGGAATATCCTATCCCGAAGAGAGGATGATCACCTCTCTCTGTTATCATCTGAGCTGAAGCATTTGGACATCGGTGTTGCAGCACTCTCTGAGGTTCGGAGACTGGATTGCGGCGAGGTCATGGTGGGTGGTTACACGTACTATTGGTCTGGTCGCTCTGATTGTTACCATTCCCAAGGAGTTGCTATAGCTGCGCCCATTGAGCTGACTCCAATGATAGTTGACGCAACACTGGTCATCGAGCGTATTACGAGACTAAGGATTCGTCACTCCTTAGGTGTCATTTCCCTGGTCTCTGTTTATGCTTCGACTGAGGTGAGTGATCTCACCGTGAAGGATGCATTCGATGCCACGCTCGAGTCTGTGGTTGATCACTGCCCAAAACGAGATACACTTCTCATCTTGGGGGATTTCAATGCATCGAGTGGAACTGAAAGGGATGGTTATGAGGTGTGTGTTGGTCCCCATGTGTCAGGAACTACGAACCAGAATAGCACTAAGTTCCTTGACTTTGCAAGAAGTCATGGACTTCGGGTGGCCGGTTCATGGTTTCAGCACTCATAAGCTCATCACTGGACTTGGTATTCCAACGCTGGCGGTGTGGCAAAGGAGATTGACCATGTCCTCGTTAATGGTCGCTGGAGGATGATCCAGAACTGTAGGGTCTACCGGAGTGCTCAGTTCCTCAATAGTGACCACCGGCTTGTTGTGACAACTCTGAGGTTGCACCTTAAATCCAGGAGAATGGCATCATCCCAGCGTAGGCTCAAGCTGAAGGATGAGAGGGTAGCTGAGGACTTTGCGAACAAGTTGAGTGGAGACTTGAGGAGTCTGGGTGAATTGGGAGGTCCTGAAGAGTTGTGGAGTGCCTTCAAGACCACCGTCTTTGATGTTGGTGGTGGATGTCTTGGAACGCACCATCAGGCAAAGAAGAATTTTTCCTCTGAAGGGACATTGGATACGATTGACCAAAGTCACAGGGCCAGGCTGAATTGCAGAGCTGAGCTGTTCAGGGAACTGAGGTGTAAAACTGTACATGCGCTTTGGGTGGACAAGGAGGCCTATGTGCGAGGAATCTGTGAGGGGGAAGAGCATCACCTGTGGTAAAGTGATTCTCATCCTGCTTACAGGAGAATTCGTGCATTGCTTTCATCCAAGCCCATCCCTCAGTGTATTGCAGTTAGAGCAGACGGTGGTAGGCTCTTGGCAGAGGAGTCCGAAGTGAAGGCCTGCTGGGCTGGTTACTTTGAGCGGTTGTACCAGGCTGATCCACCAGCTGTCGAGTTGGACATCAGTGGTGTGACAATCCCTGTTGCTGACCGACCCTCCATTCAATGGTGGTCCAACTTCGCTTGTGGAAACGCAGGCTGCGGTGAACCGGTTGAAATGGGGTAAAGCTCCTGGGATCTGAGGCATCAATGCTGAACTTCTCAAGGCTGTTGGAAATGCTGCACTCGTGTCATTGTATGCAGTTCTGTGCTCTACCTGGAACACAGGCATCATCCCAATTGACTGTAAGAGGGGCCTTGCTGTCCCACTCTGGAAAGGGAAGGGTGATTGCCAAGACTGCAACAACTACCGAGGGGTGACGCTGCTCTCAGTGCCGGGCAAGGTCTTAGCTCGGATAATTCTTGATATGGTTCACCACCATCTGCTTGAGCACCAGCATCCAGACCAGTCAGGCTTTACACCAAAGAGGTCAATGATTGACCGTATCCTTGCGCTTCGGGTCCTCACTGAATGCAGACGAAGAGTTTTGGCAGGGGCTGCTTGCAGCCTATGTGAGATCTCCGTAAAGCATTCGATTTGGTGTATTGGGATGCCCTCTGGAGGATTCTTGGTCTTCGTGGGGTGCCACCAAAACTGATCGATCTGATGTCTGAACTCTACTCTACCATTGGCAGTGCTGTGATATGAGGTGGTACCATCTCTGACTTATTTCCAGTTGTTACTGGAGTTCGTCAGGGGTGTGTACTGGCCCCCGCACTTTTCAGCACTTGTATGAACTGAATTCTAGGGGGGATGTCGGAGAGATCAAGCTGTGGTGCATCGTTTGGGAATGCCAAGATCTCTGACCTTGATTTCGCAGATGATGCACTCATCTTTACGGAGACTTTTGATATCTTCTTGGGGGCCCTCGAGGTGCTGAATGAGGAGTCAAGAGCCGCTGGGATTACGGGTTTCCTGGGTCAAAACTAAGATCCAGGCTTTCAATAACATGTTGGATGTTGCTGTCCTGTCTGTGCCTGTTTTTGGTGAGGAAGTTGAGGTCGTGGAGAGATTCACTTACCTTGGCAGTGATATTCATGTCTCTGCCGGCTGTGAGTCAGAGGTCAATCGACATCTGCGTCGGGCCTCGGGAGTCATGGATTCACTGGATAATGGGGTGTGGCACTGCCGGTACCTGTGCGGGAGGACGAAAGTCTGAGTCTTCAGGTCCTTGGTGCTTCCACTCTTGCTCTATGGATGCGAGACTTGGACTATGACCAAGGATCTGAGGTGGAGACTTAATTCCTTGGGTAACAGGTCTCTTCAGAGAATCCTTGGCTATCGCTGGTCGGACTTTGTATCCAACGAGCGGTTGCTGAAAGAGACTCAAATGAGATTTCTGACCTGCATCGTCCATGAGCATCAGCTGTGGCTGTATGGTCATGTAGCTCATTTTCCTGACGCTGATCCTGCTCACCAGATTGTGTTGTTAGAGGGGCCTTGCTGGATCGTTAGAGCTTGGTGTTGTTAGATCGTAAGAGCCTGGTGTTGGCGCAGTGGTTAGGGCAGTGGCTTGGGACCCAAAAGGTCCTGAGTTCAAGCCCCGTTGGGACACTGAATTTATATATATATATGCATATATATATATATATATATATGCATATATATATATACATACATATATATAAACCAAGTCAAAAACATCAGGGGGTTGACTCAGCCTGCCATCCTTCCGAGGTCGGCGAAATGAGTACCAGTTGTACTGGGCCCGGTGTATGCCCCGTTTAGAATAGGTGTACCATATCCCTGTGTGTCGTAAGAGGTGACCAGGGTTGCGTCAGGAAGGGCATCCGGCGTAAAAACCTATGCCAAATCATTATGCGGACAACAAAACGAATTTCCATACCGGATCGGTCGAGACCCGGGTTACCAACGACCGCCACCGGTACCGGTGGTCAGCAGGGTACCAGTGGAAATTGTGCTAATGCTGGGCGAAGAAGAAGGAGATGGGGAAGGCGAGTCCGGAGGCAGTGGGAGAGGGGGAAGGGTAGAAATGTGCAGGTGAGAGTTGGAACTCTGAATGTTGGGACGATGACTGGCAAAGGGTGAGAGTTGGCTGATATGATGGAGAGAAGAAAGGTGGACATACTGTGTGTACAAGAGACCAAGTGGATGGGGAGTAAGGCTTGGAGCATTGGACGTGGTTTCAAACTGTTCTACCATGGTGTGGATGGGAGGAGAAATGGTGTCGGAGTAATCCTGAAGGAAGATGATGTCAAGAGGGTATTGGAGGTGAGGAGAGTGTCTGACCGAGTGATGAGTGTGAAGTTGGAAATTGAAGGGGTGATGATGAATGTAATCAGTGCATATGCCCCACATATGGGGTGTGAGATGGAGTATAAAGAAGATTTCTGGAGTGAGTTAGATGAAGTGGTGGAGAGTGTATCCAAGGATGAAAGAGTGGTGATTGGAGCAGATTTCAATGGGCATGTTGGGGAAGGGAATAAAGAGGATGAGGAGGTGATGGGTAGGTACAGTCTCAACAAGAGAAATGTGGAAGGGCAAATGGTGGTAGAGTTTGCAAAAAGAATGGAAATGGCAGTGGTAAATACGTATTTCAAGAAGAAGGAGGAACACAGGGTGACATACAAGAGCGGCGGAACGTGCACACAGGTGGATTACATCTTAAGCATGAGATGCAACCTGAAAGAGATTAGTGACTGTAAGGTGGTGGCAGGGGAGAGTGTAGCTCGACAGCATCGATTGGTGGTCTGTAGGATGACTTTAGAGGTGAGGGTGAGGAAGAGAGTGAGGGCTGAACCAAGGATCAGATGGTGGAAGCTGAAGGAGGAAGACTGTTGCGTGAAATTTAGGGAGGAGGTGAGGCAGGCGTTGGATGGTGGTAAAGATGGGTGGGATGATTGGGCAACGACAGCAGAAGTTTTGAGGGAGATAGCTGGGAAGGTACTTGGTGTGACATCTGGACAGAGAAAGGAAGATAAGGAAACTTGGTGGTGGAATGAGGAAGTACAGGAAAGTATAAGGAAGAAGGGGTTGGAGAAAAAGAAGTGGGATAGTCAGAGAGATGAAGAAAATTGGCAGGAGTTCAAGGAGTGGTGGCGAAAGGCAAAAAGAGAGGTGGCAAAGGCCAAGGAAAAGTCATATGATGAGCTGTATGAGATGTTGGATACAAAAGAAGGGGAAAAGAATTTATACCGATTGGCAAGACAAAGGGACCGAGCTGGGAAGGATGTGCTGCAGGTTTGGGTGATAAAGGATGCAAATGGGAATGTGCTGACGAGCAAGGAGAGTGTGTTGAGAAGGTGGATGGAGTACTTTGAGGAGCTGATGAATGAAGAAAATTAAAGAGAGAGAAGGTTGGAAGAGGTGGAGATAGTGAATCTGGAAGTGGGGTGGATCAGTCAGGATGAAATGAGGACTGCTATGAAGAAGATGAAAAGTGGAAAGGCGGTTGGCCTAGATGGTATACCAGTGGAGGCATGGAAGTGCTTAGGAGAGATGGCAGTGGGGTTGTTAACCAGATTGTTTAATAAAGTCTTGGAAAGTGAGAGGATGCCGGAGGAGTGGAGATTAAGTGTACTGGTTCCGATTTTCAAGAATAAGGGTGATGTGCAGAGCTGTGGAAATTACAGAGGTATAAAGTTGTTAAGCCACACCATGAAGTTGTGGGAAAGAGTAGTGGAAGCTAGGTTGAGAGGAGAGGTGACTATCTGTGAGCAGCAATATGGGTTTATGCCAGGAAAGAGCACCACTGATGCGATGTTTGCTTTGAGAATGTTGATGGAGAAGTATAGGGAAGGCCAGAAGGAGTTACATTGTGTGTTTGTGGATTTAGAGAAAGCTTATGATAGGGTGCCAAGAGAGGAGTTGTGGTATTGTATGAGGAAGTTGGGAGTGGTGGAGAAGTATGTGAGGATCGTGCAGGATATGTACGAGGACAGTGTGACAGCGGTGAGGTGTGCGGTAGGAATGACGGACCGGTTTAAGGTAAAAGTGGGATTGCACCAAGGATCGACTCCGAGCCCTTTCCTGTTTGCAATGGTGATGGACAGGTTGACGGACGAGATTCAGACAGGAGTCCCCATGGACTATGATGTTCGCGGATGACATCATGATCTGTAGGGAGAGTAGGGAGCAGGCTGAGGCGACCCTCGAGAGGTGGAGGTACGCACTGGAGAGAAGGGGAATGATAGTCAGTCGGAGTAAGACGGAGTACATGTGCGTAAATGAGAGGGAGGGTGGTGGTATGGTGTGGTTGCAAGTAGTTGAGGTGGGGAAGGTGGATGGGTTTAAATACTTGGGATCAACTGTCCAAAGTAACAGAGAGTGTGGGAGAGAAGTGAAAAAGAGAGTGCAGGCAGGATGGAGTGGGTGGAGAAGAGTTGCAGGAGTGATTTGCGACAGAAGGGTAGCTGCAAGAGTGAAGGGGAAAGTATACAAGACGGTAGTGAGACCAGCTATATTGTATGGTTAGGAGGCGGTGGCACTAACAAAAAGACAGGAAGCGGAGCTGGAGGTGGCAGAGTTAAGGATGCTGCGATTCTCGTTGGGAGTGACGAGGATGGATAGGATAAGGAATGAGTATATTAGAGGGACAGCGCAGGTAGGACCGTTTGGAGACAAAGTGAGAGAGGCGAGATTGAGATGGTTTGGACATGTGCTTAGGAGGGAAGCGGAGTATATCGGGAGAAGGATGTTGAAGATGGAGCCGCCAGGCAGGAGGAGAAGAGGAAGGCCAAAGAAGAGGTTCATGGATACGGTGAGGGCGGACATGCGGGTGGTTGGAGTGTCAATGGAAGATGTGGAGGATAGAGCAAAATAGAGACGGTTGATCCGCTGTGGCGACCCCTCACGAGAGCGAGCCGAAAGAAGAGGAAGAAGAAGATCCTGCTCACCAGATTCTCTCACCGAGGGAGTCTCATGAGTGGAGGAGGCCAATGGGCCCACCACGTGTCTCGTGGTTGCAGCAGGTTGATCGGCATCTCAAGGAGATGGGGATGGGCCAGGCATCTGCCTGGGGGATGCCCTGACAGTGGCCCCTGGAGTACAGGCAGAGGGTGGACGCTGTGACGTGCTGCTCTGGCGCATGCTCCCTTACCTGACCTGACCCGCTTAACTTTTTGTATCCACTGACTTTTTTTTTTGTTATTTTGTCAAACATCCCAGAAAACAAAAAAAAAATCGCACCCCTGTCAGAAGGAAGCTGGTCAGTGAAGTATCTACACCGCTAAAAAAGTATCCCCGTGGGGGACTGACTGTTACTTCCCCAACAGGCGTGGGGACATTACTGTCCTGAGGAAAACAAATCATGAACACAAAAAACTAAACCACACAAGAAAAACTAAACAACAACAAACTATTAACGAATGAAACACGGTGGATTATTAAAGTTCTTCATCTTCATTTACGATGGATGGATGGAGGAAAGGACATACAGTATATTGAAGCGGTTTACACCACTTAAAAATCTATATCTTTGTGAATGACTCTTGCACCATTCATTGAATCAATCATTTTCCCAGGTCAATGTTGACTTTTTATAACTTCTTCCGAGTTGGACCAGGGAGCGCTGGTGAGTCCACATCCCACATATGTAAATCTATGTATTAAATGTTTACTGTAGATCTATATAGAAAGATGGCATAGCCAATACTGTTAATTTGCACAAAGTGTGGAGTTTTTTGTAATTTGCCATGTATTCATTAGATATTTACTTTGGACTGTGGATTGTATTTTTAATCGGCAAAGTGAGTGATGTGTCAGGTATATGACCCACCTCATATTTGTTCGGGGTAGAAAACTGAAGTGTCTGGTACATGATTCATGAAAATTATTTTGGAGGGGTGGGGTTGGGGAGGTAAAAAAAACAAAACAAAACTGGTGTGCTGGGTACATGATTTGTCGGATACTCAAAGCCGCAGGCCATTTTGAAAAAAAACAAAACAAAAAAAACAAATTACAAATAAAAAAGGCCTCCTTCTTCCTTAAAAAAACAAATTGCAGACGATCAACTGTTTTTTTTTTTATTTGGCCTGACACAAATCCTCAAAACAATCCAACAACGTTCAAACTTATGAAGTTCAAAATAAACCTATTAAGTACCTAACAGTCATTTGTGAAGGATTTCACAACCGACAATGTTCAAGAAACTCTTGGCTATCAACGCTGAACTTCAAATATGAACGACCCCAAACTTCTCCTTTGTAATTCTTGTTCTTCTTTTCAGACAGCCCAACTCAAAATTAGTTTAAACTCAGGACTTGGTTAAAACAGGAATCTACTGCATTTTACAGTGGGGTGGTCCATCTATCTATATATTTCTAAAACTCTCATCTTGTATGTATGTATGTATGTATGTATGTATGTTCCTGAAATACAGCCAAAGTGGTACACGAGAGCGCAAAAAGTTTCGGTCCACTTTACTCACTATTCGCCTGTGGTGTTCAATATCAAATTTTGTTCAAATCGTGCAATGAAAAAAAATCAAAAAAGAATCAATTCCCGATTCCATCAAGTACTCCTCGGGAGTATTTCATCAACGCAACCTTTTCTTCAAAGCTTTTCTTCAAAATCATCTTTGCAGATCATCTGGCTCATCGGCAATCATCAAAAATAGAAAAATGGCACTATTTATAAATCTCACATTTTAACCAGATCGAACATTCATAATATTGAACTCAGGAGTATCCTGGCTGTATCTCAGAATGTCTTGCAGTCAAATTTATGTTACTCTGTGTGGGGGTATTTTGGTGAAGAAAGATCTGCAGAGTATGAAAATGATCTTTCCGTTTTATTCCAACTTTATTTTTAATTTTCACTTTTTCTTTTCAAGATTATCATTCTTACTGCCGACATTCACACCCAGATTGAATGCCTTTTGTGGGAAATTACTTGCATTTTACAGTAAACATGAACGATGGTTGAGCGAATCTCCTGCATTCTGACCCCAAATATTAATGGATTAACAAGAGCTGGTGTTACAGAACTGATAAGACCCAATATAAATTCAAACATGGGAAGTTGTAAAAATCTTTTCAGTATAATTACAACAACCAGTGAAATGAACTGTGCTAAACATGCAAACAATTGTGTAAAACATGTGTGCAATGCTTTTATATTTGCTTCTGTGGATGATTTACTACATTTGCGAACAATACACCAAGTGGAGTACAGTGCTGTAAAACCGGTTAAGCCATACACAAGATACTGAAAAAATAGAGAATAAATGAGTGAAGCATCAACATTTCCACAAGCTGACCTTGCAACAGCTGAATAAACACAGCCAACATCGCGAACTATCACGGAGTAGTTGCAGTACACCATTGTTGTTGGTACTACAACATAGCTTACACTCAACAACAACCCGATTGTTAAAACTACCATCACAAGTTTCACCGCACCACCTTTATTCACCATGAGAGCCATGTAACTGTACGGCCAGAAAATAGCCCAATGTCGGTCAACGTACATCAACCACGTGGTGAGAAACTGTTGAAACAATGTGCAATGTATACTAAATAACTGAAACAAACACTCATTAAACGATATTATTTTACGTGCTGCAATTATTCTGCTGAAGTTGCATGATATTACCACGACTTCCCATGAAGTGTCAGCGAGCGATGATAAAGCAATGTACAAAAGCATGGGTGAATGTAAACTACGATAAAAACAAGCCGCTATGATTGCTGCATTGAGAGGGATTGAAATACACATAATAAACATGAAAACCGACATGATAACTCGCCCGCCGTAATCCAAAGGAATGTCCGAAACATCCAGTGTGACCGTGCGAGGCAAATATCCCACAACGTTTGCATTCATGTCTCCTGTCAAAAACACAATAAAAATTGGAATAACTTGTGTTGCATCAAGTTTACAATGATGATCACAATGAAACATTCACTTTCGAAAACATCCATGCATTCTCACAATTTAAAATGAAAGCCATATATATTGAGAATGTACAATGTTTGGTGTATATATCCTGAGACATGACTTGGAATTTAGATTAAAGTTAAATTGGTTTCACCTGTTTTATGTGCATTTACCTTTTCATGTTCAAATCTCAGGTTCAAATCCCAGGTATTTGTGTTGGCTCTTCCTTTGTTTACCGTGATCTTTGTAATTCATGTTTAAAGAACATGCTGATATTCCATTATGGCATTATTCTGCACATAGTCGTCTCCATTTCTAAAAGGAGCAGTGTGTGTGTTTGTGTGTGTGTGTGTGTGTGTGTGTGTGTGTGTGTGTGTGTGTGTGTGTGTGTGTGTGTGTGTGTGTGTGTACATGTCACACTTTATTCTGAAGGGATCCTGCTGTTGTCGAGTGAAGCAAGTGGTCCCATTGAAAGTTAATAATCACCTGACTTGGAACAAAAATTACGCGGATGGAAAACGTCATGTGCCTTCAATAATAATAACAAAACAATCCTTTGAGCAGGACTTTGAGCTGAATGCAGTGATTCCAAGGCTATCATTTTTATTACTCAATAACAGCAGGGACGCTTTGGAATAAAGCGTGACGGATACAGAAAGTGCACATAAAATTATGCATCGTAATACTTTTTGAAGCAACACAAACATATAGTTCACAGAAGGAGCATACAAGCAACTGCCACAGCCACGAGCACAGCGCCGGCAACAAGAAGAATGTGTTATAAAACATGATTCGCTTCTTTTTCACGCGTTTCACGTCATTTTGATCCACACGATCCTTTTTCAGAAGTTTCACGTTGTTTTGTTACTTGCCATGCTTTTGCCCACGTTATGAAGTGCAACATGCTGTCTATTTGATGAAACCCATGAGCAAAACGATGGGTTTTATTTGACAGTTGTAGCTAAAAGTACTGATGAAACTATATTTTGATTGAATTGAAAATTTGTGGGAATGGCTCACAATTTTAAAATTTAATGAACATGGTTGGGATTATTCCACAATAACAAAACTCAATACATAAAATCTACATGTTAATGCACACGTACGGAGCATATGACCAACACAGGGCATTTTTTGTTTTTGCATTTTGAACAAATGTTTGTTCTTGAAGTTGCAATTTTTTTCTTTAACTTGCCACACATAGTTTTTGATAGGAATCAACACACTTGCACTACCACTGGGTTCATGCGCATCTGCATTGTGCTGAACCTGAAAGCAAGTTGGGAACTTTATAAAGAAGAAACATCATATTTGTCAGAAAAAGTTAATGACCCATTCATGCAGTGCAGACAAGAGGGGGTAAGTTGGGGTGGATGATGGACTATGGATACAAGACTAGCAAGGTGTAAGAGGGATGTCCAACCACACAAATGCACTGAAAGAAAGTCACCAAGGTGGAGGTGTGTGTGCAAGTGAGCCATTGCAAGCAGCAGAAAGGTGTCATTGTGTGTACCAGGGGACCAAGCCAGAACAAAATGTGAGCAAGCATCGGTGGCTGCAGGCCAAGGGTTGACGAGATTAAAATGAACACGAATGCACATAGGAACTCACAAACGGAAGTGCCAACAAGCACAGGTCTTTCAGAAAGCCAGCACCTGTGGCTCTTGCTCAAGTGAATATTTGATTTTAAATCACATAGGAGCATGGTTTTTCAGTCGATTATCTTGCATAGGTACTCCTGGCATTGTGAACAGGAGCACTGTATAGGGTGACCATAATGTTTTGTGACCCATTGTAAAAATTGTGACATTGCCTTTTGTCACTTTCGCTGACAACACTGAAGGGTTCCACAAGGTATACCACATACATTTGCAGTGCTATTTGACTTTATTACACATTTTACAGCATATGACACAAGCCTTAATTGTCCAGTGGATCCATTTGTTCTCATCATTGTCATAACAGAGAATAATTTTCCGTCATGTTCTGTGGGACATTTTCTGGAGCATGTGTAAGGTGATGCGTTTCAAGGCAAATCTCACTTCACATGGTTAAGTTCACTCAATCTGAGTAAAAGGAAAGTAATTAACATTGGCCACACAAAGGCAATGCCACAATTTTTAAAAGAGGGTGACTAGACATTGTGGCCACACTAAATAAGGCCTGAACATCTGTTGTGTGGCTGACAATGTATGCTCATCTGGTGCACACTGCATTGAATCTGTGTCAGCAGGTAGGAGTGAAGCGTCAGCACAGCATGAGAAAGTGCATCCACGTTAAACTACAGGAAGTCTGATGGGTTGGTATCATGCCGAAGAAAAAGAGCTTCACAAACCATAAATACCACATGCACTAAAGAAACAGTTGATGATGCAATACCAAAAACCAAGTTCAATGTTATGGGAATTAAAATCGATGAAATGCACAAATCTAGTTGAAACACATCAAGCCCATGCAATCGCAGAATTCTCAAATATGTAATAAGGTAGCAAGTATTTACCTGTTGCTGTGGATGTGTGCGATCAATTTAATTGAGCTAAGTCAGAGAGACCCCACAGATCAGGTGGTGCACAATCCCAGAATTGCGATGGTATCGAATCAATGCACTCACGTCGTCACGATACCTACATCACGTTCATCCACAACACAACTCCATGTAATATTCTATGAGATGCACTCAACCTATCTAACTCTAACTGTGGGATGCATTTTACTTTCGTGTATGTTGTACAGAAACCTTAGGTCTTCATCACTATGTTATACCTAATTTTCCACTATATAAATGCTCAGAATAACTCCAATGAGAGTACTTGGGCCTGAGGGAGCCTTCCAGATATTGGATAAATTGGATTTCATAATGGATGCTTGATTGTTAAATGAAGTGGAAACATGCACAAAATTGTGTTTCGTACTTTCACATGAACAAGTGGAATCAGAATCCAGGTTGATATCCCGTTTGCTGCACTGTACGATGTAGAACTGAGGAAACTTCCAATGTTGGGATGGCTCAATGCAACATAAATCCTCAAAAAAAAAAAAATCACAACAGTTGGTGTCTTGTGTGAGGCAACCATTATTCAAAGAAAGATGTCGGGATGGTTTCAAAGTATCATTTATTGTGACCATCCCTACCTTGTTTGCGTTGTTTTTGGAGGAACATCCTTTTACATTGAAAAAAAAATGTTTTTATGACTTGTATATCAGGAAGTCGAAAGACTTTCTATGTAGGGATGGTGTCGACACTCCATAGGTTTAATATAAGGCCAAAAAATAAAAAACCACCAGTTGGTCATCCCCGCCTGCTTCATTTTTTGTATCTGCCTCCTTTTTTTTATTTGTTATTTCGTCAAACATCCCAGAGAACAAAAAAAAAAATCGCACCCGTGTCGGAAGGAAGCTGGGCAGTGAAGTGTCTACACAGCTAAAAAAAGTAGCCCCGTGGGGGACTAACTGTTACTTCCCCAACAGGCGGGGTGACATTACTGTCCTCATGCAAACTAAACATTAACACAAAAAACGAAACAACACAAGAAAAACTAAACAACAACAAACTATTAATGAATGAAACACGGTGGGTTATTAAAGTTCTTCGTCTTCATTTATGATGGATGGAAAGACATACAGTATATTGAAGTGGTTTACACCACTTAAAAATCCACATCTTTGTGCATGACTCTTGCACCATTCATTGAACCAATCATTTTCCCAGGTCAATGTTGAGTTTTTATAACTTCGACCGAGTTTGACCATGGAGCGCTGGTGAGTCCACATCCCACATTTGTAAATCTATGTATTAAATGTTTACTGTAGATCTATATAGAAAGATGGCATCCCAGCAGGCACACAACGTTGTTGCAACATCGTTTTCCGGTTCTAACCTGACGTCAGAATTGGGTCAGTGGGAAGTTGTTTTTGCAACTCCCATGACGTCAGATTTCAACGTTGTGACAACGTTGAAATCTGACGTCGTTGCAGTGTCGTGTTCTGGTTGTATCCTGACGTCAGAATTGGGTCAGTGGGAAGTAGTATTTGCAACACCCATGACGTCAGATTTCAACGTTGTCACAACATTGAAGCATGACGTTATTTTTCAACTTTATCACAACGTTCATAAAATGGAGTTTTTATTTTTACCCTTTTCTTTGCACGCCAAAGAAACGAACATTGCAGTGCATGACACCCTTCAGCTTCCAGCTTGATGGAGCCCTCGACCCGTCGGTCTGGGGTCAGCGGAGCACCGCTGTTCCACCGGTGCCATTATCAAAACATTGAAGTTGTATTGCAACATCATTATACATTGCACACAGTAACACATAATGACCACAAGTTGAAAACTGTAATTCATAATCATTTATTATCACGTATCACGCAGAGCATGATTGTGGCAAAATATACAAGCAGTACTAACAATAATAACATCTTCATTCGTACCAAAAAAAGCACACTCAAATACAAACGTACAATAAATAAAAGTAGATACCATTGGAATTGAGAAACACATACTAAAAATGGGGAATAAAAAAAATACCACATGGGTAAAAGTCGTAAATACCGTTTTGACAAATTCACTTTGTGCAAAGCACAGTTAACAATTCAAATTCAGAAAGTTTTGCTCCAGAGAGGAACTGTGAAGCTTCTCTCTCAAATATAATTGACTGCACAAAGGCACTTTTAAGTACAACAACATCATCATGCAGTGTTAGTAAAACTCAAGCCTGGTGTTGGCTTAGTGGTTAGGGTGGTGGCTTGGAATCCTAGAGACCTGAGTTCAAGCCCCGTTGACTGCTGAATTAAAATACACCAGAAGGTTGACTCAGCCTGTCATCCTTCCGAGGTCGGCAAAATGAGTACCAGTGTACTGGTAAGGGGGACACTGCATCAGCGGTATAGCCACGTCCCAACCAATGATGCAACCAGCAGCCACAGGCTGAGAGAGAAAGAGAAAGAGAGAGAGAGAAAAACTGCTGATAATTCTATGCTTGCATACATTATGGGCATTAGGAGCATAAAAGGTATTGACCGATAACTTGCATTTATATGAAATGAAATTAAAAGTTTTAGCTACTGATGACATACTACCCGTTGTTACAAGATTCATAATTCAGCAACCCCAGGGAAGAATTATGAGAAGACGAAGAACCACATATAAATTTTGCTATACAACATAATAGTTGACCTTCAATAGGTAGAAATTCAGCAATTAAATGACTGGTAAAAGAGTACAATATGGGTCCTACTTGGGAAGTCAAACACCTTTCTGATAGAATTTCTCCATGATATATGTGTATAATTTAGAAACATTTTTACTTGTTATATCCCACAGTGGGCATCAATATAATGAGGTGCAAAAAGACTTAAACAGATGATACTTGACATGATATGAACAGTGCATAAAATTATATAAAACTGAATTACAATCAGGCAAATCAATGAGACCAAATATATATATATATATATATATATATATATATATATATATATATATATATATATATATATATATATATATATATATATATATATATATATATGTATATATATGTATATATATATATGTATATATATATGTATATATATATATATATATATATATATATATATATATATTGTTGCGGATTCGCGCCCGCCAGCGTGCGAGCGGCCACGTAACTCGAATCGCGGCACGTCGCCCACCGGACGGACAATCCCGTCGTGACCCTCTCGGACTAACGCCGGGAACTAGTCACGGGTGGGCCTTTCGGCCTCACCACGATCGTGCCAATCGGCCCCCTGCGTGGGATAGGGTTGCTCGCCAAATTCGACCTACCTAAGTACCCACACGGAGGGTAGACCGGGCGATCGCACCTCGCCGCAGGTCGACTTCGGACACGGGCCACTTAAGCGACCCGTTCCGTACTATCGGGATAACCGAGCGGTGTTATTCGTCGACCTCGACGGTTCGATTAATTATTGGGCGTAGTTAGCCCACGACCAACCCTTTACGTGAAGTAAGATGGAGATTCCATAAAAGAAAAGATGAAGCGAAACGGGAAAAACAGTTCAACATAAAGCACATTTATTCCGCGGCAAACGGAAAGCACACATATACAATTACACCAAAAGCAAATGTAAAAGTAACACGACAATTCTGCACAAAAAGCAAATGCAACAATGCAGATCTACTACCGACTACCGAGCACACGGCAACACTTATACAGTTTTACTTCACAGACGGCGCCGACAACACATATACTCAAAGCAAAAGAAAAAGGGACCACCCTCAACTATGAGGGGGCAGACGGGCCTGGGGCCGAGACCGCATCGAGCCTACCCGTCTGGTGATGAGCCGCAAAATGGCGGTGGCGCCCCGACTCCGCGGGCCTCGCTGGCACTGCCTGGAATGGGGTGGGAACGGGGCCCCCTTCTCACACTATCTCAGCACGGGGGGAAACAGGAGGGGGTTGTTGATGCTCGGGGGAATGAGGATATCTGGATGGCTTGGGTCCCGCGACGAGCGACTCCACTGCGACCTCGATCGCGTTACCGGCTTCCCCTCTCCACAGCTCCCCGACTCTAACACGAGCGCCGACCCCCACAAAGATTCTTGGCTTCTCCAGCCTCTCCGGACCCCGACAGACACTCTCTCGACTGCTTTCGCCGCCGCCACAACTCTCCAACTCTCCCACTCTCCACTCTTCTCAACTCCGTCCAACTGCTAACTCTTCCCAACTGCCCCGATTCGCTCCGCGCTCGGTGCTTTATAGTCCGACAGGAGAAATCATATGCAGATTTTTGGACCAGGAATCGCTCGGGGGCGGAGCCACGCTCCCCATTGGACAGAGGAAAAGTGGGCGTGAATCATTCTCGATCCGCGAATCTGCATATAGCGATTATACTCCGACGCGCCTGGAGGCGGGGCCAAATCGCCCCACGCTCGCTGATAGGACGGAACAGAAGTGGGCGTGAATCATTCTTGATCCGATTTCTCGGAAAGGCTGGTGTTTTTGCACCCGCTGCTCGGTGCGCGCCCTGTACGAGTCCAGTATCGGTGCCCACAAGCGGCGCGGGAATGGCGGTGATGCGATGGTTGCGAGGGCGAGATGTGACGGTAAAGGTCTTGGCTGTTGGCGTTGTTGTTGTTGTTGTGAAGCGGCGTTGCGGTTGGTGGTTGTTGTGTGATGGCTGTTGAGACGTGTTTGGTGGTGGTTGTGGTGGTAGTAATGGCGGTTGGTCCAAAATAAAGATAGTAAAAGAAAAACGGCTATCTAAAAGGGTCGCAGCCCGAATGAATGACATTTATTCCCTCTAAACAACGGGTTTGGGCCTAACTACACATATACTTACAGAGATATCTCACCTACGCGACCTGAATGGTGGTTTGCGAATTTCGTCAACCACAACAATATATATATATATATATATATATATATATATATATATATATATATATATATATATATACATATATATATATACATATATATATATATACATATATATATGTATAAATGTATATATATATATATATATATATGTATATATATATATATATATATATATATATATATATATATATATATATTGTTGTGGTTGACCAAATTCGCAAACCACCATTCAGGTCCCTTTGGTGAGATATCTCGGTAAGTATATGTGTAGTTAGGCCCAAACCCGTTGTCTAGAGGGAATAAATGTCATTCATGAGGGCTGCGACTCTTCAGGATAGCCGTTTTTCTTTTACTATCTTTATTTTGGACCAACCGCCATTATTACCACCACCAACCACGTCTCAACAGCCATCACAACAACAACCACCAACCACAACGCCGCTTCACCACAACCGCCACGACCTTTACCGTCACAACTCGCCACCATCGCATCACCATCATCTCGCACCACTCGTGGGCACCGATGCTGGACTCGTGCGGGGCGCGCACCGAGGAGCGTGTTCAGAAACATCACGGACCTTCCGCAGAAAAACGGATCAAAAACGACTCACGCCCACTTTTGTTCCGTCCAATCGGTGAGCGAGGGGCGATTTGGCCCCGCCTCCAGGGCGTTGGAGGGCGGTCGCTATATGCAAATTCATGGATGAAAAAGCATTCACGCCCACTTTTCCTCGGGCCAATGGGGAGCCAGCAAGAGAGGTGAAAGGTCGGAGGCAGAGGGTCAAAGATGAAGGAGCGAGGCCACGGGGGATATAAGGGGCCGCGTTCGTCAGTCGAGGCAGTTCAGTTCGCAGGAGGAAGAGTTGAGTTGGAAGCGGAGGAAGAGTTCAGTGCAGTTGGGAGTTCGCGGAGTCGGAGTGAAGAGGACGGAGCTGTGGAGAGGCGGCGGCGGCGAAGGCGGACGAGGGGGTGCTCGCGTCGGATTCGGGGAACTGCGGAGAGAAAGGCCGGCGGCGCGACCGAGGTCGTGGTGGAGACGCTCGTCGCGGGACCCGCGATTTTGTGAAATCCTCCTTTCCCCGAGCATCAGCAACCCCCTCCTGTTTCCCCCCGCGCTGAGATAGTGCGACAAAAGGGGAGCCCCTTCCCACCCCCTACCAGACACTCTCCGCGAGGCCCGCGGAGTTGAGGCACCACCGCCGCTCCGCGTCTCATCATCAGACGGGTAGGCCCGACACGGTTTCGGCCCCAGGCCCGCCTACCCCCTCATCCTGGAGGGTGGTTCTCTTTTCTTTTGCTTTGGGAATATGTGTTGTCGGCGCCGTCTGTGAAGTAAAATTGTATAAGTGTTGCCGTGTGCTCGCGTAGTCGGTATTAGATCTGCATTGTTGCATTTGCTTTTTGTCTTCTTCTTTTCCATGTGCTTTTGGTGGAATTGTATATGTGTGCTTTCCGTTTATCGCAAAATAAATGTGCTTATTATTGAACTGTTTTCCCGCTTCGCTTCGTCATTTCTTTCATTGAATCCTCATCTTGCTTCACGTAAAGGGTTGGTCGTGGGTTAAGACGCCCGATAATTAATCGAACCGTCGAGGTCGACGAATAACACCGCTCGGTTATCCCGATAGTACGGAACGGGTCGCTTAAGTGGCCCGTGTCTGAAGTCGACCTGCAGCGAGGTGCGATCGCCCGGTCTACCCTCCGTGTGGGTACTTAGGTAGGTCGAATTTGGCGAGCAACCCTATCCCACGCGGGGGCCGATTGGCTCGATCGCGGTGAGACCGAAAGGTCCACCCGTGACTGGTTCCCGGCGTTAGTCCGAGAGGGTCACGACTGGATTGTCCGTCCGGTGGGCGACGTGCCGCGATTCGAGTTACGTGGCCGTCAGCACGCCGGCGGGCGCGAATACACAACAATATATATATATATATATATATATATATATATATATATATATATATATATATATATATATATAAATATATGTATATGTATCTATATATATGTATGTATGTGTATATGTATCTATATATATATGTTTATATGTATATATATATATATGTTTATATATATATGTATATATATATATATATATATATATATATATATATATATATGTTTATATGTATATATATATATATATATGTTTATATGTATATATATATGTTTATATGTATATATATATATATATATATATATATATATATATATATATATATATATGTTTATATGTATATATATATATATATATATATATATATATATATATATATATATATATATATATATATATATATATACATACATATGTACATATATATATATATATATATATATATATATATATATATATATATATATTCATCTATCTATAATTCCGTGTGTGTGTGTGTGTGTGTGTGTGTGTGTGTGTGTGTGTGTGTGGCCACTGTTTCTCGACAACCACTGGTCCGATCTAATTGAAACTTGCCAGATATATTGCTGGGGACCTGAGTATGTGCCTTTTCAAGGTTTTATATTGTTGTGGTTTCACCGGCGCGTCGCCACGAGCACAACCCTCGATGGAGCAGTGGGGCCCATCTTGGCTCGATCGCCCTGAATTACAGATCGCCAGCCAGGAGAAGTCTGAGGTCGGTGGGTCCTGGTTGTTTTGGACCGAAATACGCCAATGGGGAGACCACGTGGGGTAGGGTCGATTGCCAACTTCAATTTACCTAAGTACCCACGTGATCCAGCTACCGGGGTATTTCACCCTCGATGGAACTCGTAGGGAAGCGAGCCGCTTAAGCGAGCCCGTTTCGTGTGCGATGCCGAGCGGTTTTATTATCGCCGAATTCTGCCGGCCCGATTATCCTGTTTCTCCGTTATAGCGGCAATGACTGCTCACTTTCCCACATGCACAACACACCCAGTCAATGGAGAAATGACACGACGAGCTGAGTACATTCAAACAATTGGGTATTTATTTACCAATGATGGGGGACTAGGGGAGCACGCAAGAGAAGATTTATCCCGAATATGAGGCAATGCACGTATGTACAGGCAAAACACTTATACAATTCACTACTTGTCAGACTGGCGCCACAGACAGACACATGCACACCCAGACAGAAGTGGACCTCAACGGCCTTTATTGCGACTCTCCAGCCGAGGACAGACCGGCTGTGAGCCAGGCGTGGCTGGCTACCTGGCCACGAGCGAGCGGCTGGACGTCCCTGGTCTTGGGACTGGTGTCGCCGTACCAGCCAGGCGGAAGGCGACGACACGAAGCTCTGGAGCCGGGACGAGGTCGTTGCAGGAGAAGCCAAGGTGATGAGCCGGGCAGAGAAGAAGCGGGAGAAGAGAAGCAGGAAAGAACCAGAACAACTCCAAGAGAACCGACCCCGATAATCTCCTCACGACACACCATATATCGACCCCCTCCCGCTCAACGAATGCTTCTCTCTTCTCCACTCACCCTCCCATTGGACGGGAGGCCCCATGTGACTCCTCGTCTGCTCCCGATTGGACAGGCGCACGGTGGGCGGGGAACTCCATCCCTTGGGCGGAGTCTACAGCGGGGGGCGTTTGTGGCTCCGCCTATGGCTTCACCTCAGACCGCGTGTTTAATGGTGACGGTGCTGGGTCGGAGGCAGAGCGTGGAAGACACCGGCTCCCCGCCAATTGGCCACGGAGGGACGGCATGTCTGTGTTAGACTCCGCCCACGTGCACGCCTGAAGAACGCAGCAGCGCCAGTTCCATGTTGAACATTCCAGTTCCAGAATGGCGCCGTTGTGGCATTGTTGAAACTCTAATACAATCGTAGCGCATTCACATTTGATTTACCCATTAGACCACAGACGGGAGCTATCTATACAACATATACTTACCGATATAACTAATCTATAGGAACCTGAACGTTGAGTGCGATAGCTTTCCAAATCCGCAACAATATTAATCGGACAAGTGCTTCCCAAGTTATGGCCATTTATTCACCAACCAATGACAGGACATGTTGCTGCATAGGCATGGCCGATGGGGAAGAGATCCTCAGCCTCGTTCTCCATTACGGGTTACAACGTACGGACTTCCGGATAGTGATGACTCGTGTATTCTAATAATTTCTCGATTTCTTATGCGCATTTATAGATAAACACAATGCCTCAAGTTATGATCGTTTTCATATTAGACGGTGCATTCATTTCGGTAACATCAGAGTGAGCTGGTATGCTCCGAACCAAGAAGTAAATTTTAAGCACGCAATAACTTACAATTGAAAATAAGCAAGTAGGAGACAAAATTTAAACAACGGGTGTTTTTTTGGGTACCTTTAGATGTTTTTTGTTGCTGTTTTGGTACTTTTTTCCCCCCAGAAAATGGCGTCACACTGCAGAGGGCACGCACGTACGGCCACGCATGTATGGGCACGCGAGAGCGAAGGAACGGCCTGTGTGGTTGTTGTTTGTGGCTCGCGGTTTGAAAGTTTTTTTCTTTTTTTGCACATATGGCCACGCATGTACGTGCACGCACTAGTACAAGGAAAAAATATAAATATGACATCATTAAGTATGAAAGCATAATTTTGAATGCATCTCACATAAATAATTCCAAGCAAAAAATTTTTAATTTGTTGGGTGTTTTCAATCTTAATTTCACAAGAAAATAAAATAACTTCATTATGCATAAAAGTACATGTAAATATTTTCACAATGTAAACTTAGGCTGGGTTTCCAACATACAACATTACAATTAACTGGGCTGCAATTTCTTAATAATCAAGGACGTGGACGGCTGGCACAGCGTGTTACTGTTACTTGTTATTATTACACTAGTACGTGCCCATACGTGTGTGCCCGTATGTGCGTGGCCGTACGTGCAAAAAAACACAAACTTTCAAACAACCACACTGGCCGTTCCTTCACTCTCGTAAATGACGGCTGGATTGGGGCATTGTGTTTATCTATGAATGCGCATAAGAAATCGAGAAATTATTAGAATACAGTAAGTCATCACTATCCGGAAGTCCGTACGTTGTAACCCGTAATGGGGAACGCGGCTGAGGATCTCTTCCCCGTCGGCCACACCTATGCAGTTGGTTTGGTAAATAAATGGCCATAACTTGGGAAGCACTTGTCCGATTAATATCAAACCTTCAAAAGGCACACACTCAGGTCCCCAGCAATATACCTGGCAAGTTTCAATTAGATCGGACCAGTGGTTGTTGAGAAACGGCGGTCACAGGCACACAGGCACACAGGCGCACACACACACACGCAAGCACGCACGCACACACTGCTGGAATTATAGATAGATGAGAGCTTGTTCCTGCCCACACCTCCACACCGATCAGGGGCATATTTCAAATGTTGTGATAAGGCAGTGTCCACAGCTGCCTCCTTTGTTGTTGGCTGACTTGCCATGGTACTGTCTGAAAAATAATAAGAATTTCCACTTCGTATATATTGGGCTTTATTATCATCAAACAAGACTTGCAATGTCAATTACGCTCAAGTCATGCACATTATAAACTGTCATTTAGCAGAATTCATTTCCTCTGACAACTTTATAAAAATTCAGGTTCCGGAAAGGTCTCTTCCCATTCTTTCCACACAAATTGTATGTGGACATCATAGCATTGGACATTCACCCTTATTTTAGAAAATAAAAACAATTTAGTACACCAGTGTTCGAAGCAGCTTGTAACAAATTTTAAGTTCCACTGCCCTTAAAAAGCCTCAATTAATAATATAACGTTATTTTCATGTCTTTTGATAACCATTTTACCAAAGGAAAACAAATGTGCACCGAAAAACTTGAACAAATCCCCTATAGTGACAAACTACCACAATGGAGGCTTCATTGTTACAAGTGGCAGTTTTTTCGGCGGCCAAAGGGTTAATATTTTTATGACAAAACTTTACATTTTTCGGCGAACAATAACTGACAATTGTTTTCCTTTTGTCTTTGGTTAGGCCGAACTCGTTAAAAGAGGACATAAAAAATAATATATTATAAAAAAATAATATTAATTGAGGTTTTTTTTCAGGGCAGTGGAACTTTAAATTTGTTACATTGTGTGCACAACTGCGGTAATTCGTCGGACCCGAACGGCCGAAGCATTATCCACACCAGAAAAATATTTTAAAAGGTTCTGAACCAATTAAACTTGTTCAAAGTAATTTTTACAGAGTTCCCTTTATTTACCACAGAGTGGTGTTTTTTTTCACCAGGCCCGTGGAAAAATGAATTGATTATTTACCGTCGATTTCTCCACACGATCAGGGCCATATCAGCGACAGCTGAACGTGATAAACGAACGATGAATTCGGGTGTTAAGGCCCGGTCACACCTTGACGTTTTAGCCAGCGTTGGCAACGTATTAAAATGTATCTAAAACCCTGGCTTACGTTGAACTTTTGATGTTTTTTTTTAAAGATTCGGACGTATTCATAGCGACTTGGTCTTATGTATAACACATTGGTAACGGACACAGAACGTTTCGTTGTGTTATAGATAACTTATACCAACGAATGCTGAACCTGTTGTTGGCCTACACAACCGATGCCCAACGATAGTCTAACTTAGGCCTAGCGCGTTGCACGCATCGCCGACGATGTCGTAACGTAGCCTATTAAAAGGCTGACGCACAACGATTTGAATCATAACTGCCGTAGAAATGGAAGTGTCAACATCGCGGTCACACCTTGGCGATCTTGCCAGCGTATGCCGACCTAAGAAAAATGTATCTAAAACGTTGGGGCACGTCAAATACGGTATGAGTAAGTTTGGTATACGTGAGTAGAACGCTAAAGTATGCTATCATACGTCGTAGTAAGTAGAGTACGTCAAGAAATTTTAAACATGTTCAAAATTTTACGACGTACTCGGCGTATGACACACGTTCCGCATGCGATGGGGATAAGTTTTACACACGATATGTGGACGCTTACACAAGTCCACAAAGGTTACTTATAAGCTACTCATAAGTCGAAACACGTCGCGGTAATGTCTTTTTTACGCGAAACTTATTTCTAACTTATGTTTGACGTGCTTTGAACCAATTCTTTACGTAGTCCCAACACACATCGACGTATGTAGACGTATTCCAATGACGTCTTCCGGTTGACAAAAAAAAATAAATGAACGTGTTTCTAGCTTACAACTGCCATATAAAGACGTGTTCCCAGCGGTTTTGGGAATTGGTATATAAAAATGCTGCTCATAAAAGGGGAACCCAACAGTGTTTTCGAGTCCTTTTTGAGTCGATGTCCATGTCAGCAGTAACAGTATCAGTATCAGTATCAGTATTAGTATTAGTAGTAGTTTGTTCATGTTGGCAGTAGTAGGTGAGTGTGAGGGGGAGGGTGTGGGTTATGATGGATCGTCCTGGCGTTTAACGATTTAACGATTTAAATGATAAACTCAACGATTTAAATGGCTGCATCTCCACTATTGAAAGTAGATGCTTGCGCTCAACAATTGGATTTTTTTTACACTCAACGACTTTTAAACGGTACCACTCAACTATTTTCATTGTTTACAATGAACGATTTAAATTGCTGTCACTCGCCTTTGTTTTTTGACGCTGGGGTTTTGAAATTTGAAGCGCTTCTTCTGAACGTGTTAAAATGCTCCAACTCGACTATTTTAAATAGACGCTGCCGATGGACAATTGGAATCATAGCCAAGCTAGACATCGAAGTGTGAACATCCTCGTCATGCCGAAGAAAAGTTTGAAGAATGCTGCAAATAAGTGTCCTGGCCGTGGCCGTGGACGCTGACGCAAGGACGATCCATTATACCGACTTCTTTCAGCCTATGAGTAACTTAAAAGTAACGTCTGTTGATGTGTGGCAACGATCGCGCAACGTGCCAACAACACGTTAATCATAGGTTAGAAATAAGTTTCGGGTACGCTAAACATTACCTCGGCGTGTCTCAACTTATGATTAACTTACAAGTAGCATGTGTTGACATCTGTCAACGATCGCAGACCGTGCATACAACTTGTGGCCAGCGTAGCGGAACGTGTGAGTCATACGCCGGCATACGTCGTGAAATTTCAAGCATGAAAAAATTTGAGGACAACCAAAAAGTACAATGTTTAAAGCCAACGTACAACGACGTATTGCAGTATTTTTCAGCGTGCTCTCAATGTTATCAAAACTTACCCATAACGTATTCAACGTGTGCCAGCGTTTTAGAAAAAAAAAATCAAAAATCGGCAAACGTTGGCTAAAACGTCAAGGTGTGACCGGGCCTTTAGATTCGATCGTCAGATGCATGTTCGAGTCCAACGCTCGAACCACGATCGAGTGCTCCGAAGGGCTCGGGAGAGTTTCCATTGAATGTAACTGTACAGATTCCAGCACACCAGTAACAGGAACACATCATGGATTCTGTAATCTTAAAAACTTCCAAAAACAAAAGCTGAGACACATAAAATCGATTTATAATATTATACTTACCAAAAATGATCATGGCGGAAGATAATTTTAACTAAAAAAGCTGAAGTCTTCTGGAGATTAAAGCGGATTGTCTCTGCCACATTCAGAAACAGCTGAAAGTTCACAAGTTTAACCAAACTCTACAAATGGCGGCTCGTGATGCAGAAATAGGAATTAGCCAATCAGATGTCTCACCCAGTGAAAGGCAGACACAACCACACACGTCACGAGGTGGAAAATCGCTCACCCTGTAAACACACGAGGCAGAAAAAGCAGTTTCAGTTAATCGCGCTGCGTCTGTACCACGTCGTGATCTGGTTGTACAACCAAGCGGTCGATTCCCGACGTCGTGAATCTTTCATACTGACGTCCTGTGCCTGCTGGGGTTTGTCATTTCAGTCTGGTTTTTTTGGTGGGTTTTTTTTGACGAGAGTCAACAGTATGCTTGTTGTGCATCTACTTCATGCCTCATCCTCACTACACCAAATTGTTTTCTAACTTTTCATCAGGTTCTTATTTTTAACATGGTATTTAATAATTTCATTTGCTGACCACTGGCACTTATTATTCTCCAGAAACAGAAAGTGAGCCCAGATGATGTTCCACAGCTCGCTTTACAATTGGCCTTCCTCCGACTGTACGGCACACCTGCTGACACGTATGAATCGTGCAGCACTGCGGCCTTTCGCCACGGACGCACTGAGACAATCCGCTCAGCCAGCCGTGCTGCCATTGACTGCTGCCATGCATTCTTTGCTCGTTCACCTTTCCAAGCTTCATCCCTCAGGCCGCTGGTCGAGGCTAGCTGCCTGCATCATGGACAACTCACGAAAGAAGCTGCCATGGGTTGCCACTGAATTTTATTTTTTCATTAACTTGATTTTCTTTGTGTCGAGAGAAACATATAGGGCCGAATTTACAAAAGGCGCTTAGCGAACGTCTTGCTAACACACCATTAACCCTTAAACGGTGGCAAAAACATCATTGCACACGCACAGCCCATCGCCCGTCCGGATAGCAATTTACGAAGGGAGATAAACTGCTGAATTAGTTGTGCACATATAAACAGCTGATTACCCTGTGAAACACCGCACATATCTCCAACATCGGATTGAAATGATGCACTTGCATAGAATCGCAGCGCCATGGGCAATTGTTGAAGGGGATTCAGCGCATTGATCCTCATCGTAGGTTGATCTCGGTCATCTTGCACGAGTTTCAGCAGCCAACAAAATGATATTCATCATATTATATAGTATATATTTAACTGCCAACAGCAGTTTCAGCAGTCTGTAACGCCGCACATATTTGATATTGTCATACTTCTCCAGAGGATTGCATCAATCCTCGAAGATTCTCAATGCACGTCAGCAAACTGCCATACTCCTTTCCTCTTCTTTCTCCTCTTCAGCTAATTTAAGCTCTCCTAATGCATCCATATTCACTGTCCCATGTAAACTACGAATAATGGTGAATCATGCAGTGCTTGCTTCAAGGCCTTAAATTCCCTCTTAAACATGCCCTCGCCGATGTGTAAGAGTTTGTTTGTTATTTAAATGCTTGTGATTAGGTGTTGATAATTACCCCTCTGCGATCGCGACCAACTTTGAATGTGTTAACATCACGTGATTAGTGATTCTACACGTCTAACTCTGAAACGCCTTTCGTAAATTTGGCCTTTACTGCTGTTCTTGTGGTTTTTATTTGTTAAGTTTTTTTTTTTAGGTGAATGGGACTTTGAGGGGAGAGAGCTGGAGCTGGAGCTGGGGGGGGGGGAGGGAATTATGAAAAAGATGTCTTGAGTTTCATGCTGTGCATTGCACTATGTTTGTGAAGGATATGTGATTTAATGTTGGATTTTGTGAGCCAGGCTATTTGCCAGAAAATGAAGACCTGAAAACGTAGAGAAAATATTGATTATCCTTTTCCCTGACTTTGGGACAAGGCCAGATGGAATCACCACTTATGTTCTCAAATCATGTTCTGTTGCTCTTGCGGCTTCTTTGTTTCACAGAATATCACCTATGATTTGCTTAGAAGATGGCCAGCATTTCCACACCAAGGAAGGATGTTAAACTTATTCAACTACATGCCTTTAAGCTTACTTCCAGTGTGAGCAGTGTCATGGAATCCATCACCACAGTCTGCATTATAATGCCTCTTTTTAAATGGCCTCATCTCTAACAGTTTGAATGCCGTCCCATTTCTCCATGCTGCTACTTCACTCTCAACAATGGATGGAGACCGACAACCTCACAGGGGATGTCATGGTTTTGTCTCGAGACACTCCGGCCCTTTGGCACCATCTGGCAGCTCACCTTGCTTGTCACGTTTCCTGCCTGTGACATCCAAGAGCCTTAATTCCTCTCTCTGACTCCCTCTGTGCATGCAATCAGTGCATAGCTTCCAACTGTGTCTTTTCATCTCATCTTCCAGTGAAGGCTGCGGTACCCGAAGGCAGCATATTGGGTCCACTTGTTTTATTATTCTTAATTGACCTCCGATACATTCGATAGCCTTTTTCACTTTTTCGATGATTTCACATTATTGCACATGGTACCCCATCTCGTTGCCAGACTAGCAGAATTGCATCCTTCTTTGCAAACCTGGAAAGGATCAGATGCTCCTCCGATGCATGTAATGTCGTTCAATACATGCAAGTCTCACACTCATCACATTCCTCCAGTTGAATATTCTTGTGAATCTCTCTCTCCCTTTCCTTGTTCAGTCTTTGGAAGAAGCTCAGTCCCTCAAACATCAAGGCTTCACTATTCATGGGCAGACAATTTATTAAAGCTTGTCTCCAAGGCTTGGCCCTTAGCTCTATGTCTATGGGATGATGCTCCTGCATCAGACCTCCCCACTCCTGAATGCTGTGGAGTTCAAAATTTTCAACAACCATTGCCATCTTCCACAAAGAAACAGACACAAGACCTATTGTTACGAATCTGGAAACCATTTGCACACAAACAGACAGCAGTCCCTAAGCTTAGTTGTTTCGATAAGTATGTGTATAGTTAGAACCCTCCCCTATGTCTAATGGGAATTTCGTGTGGGCGCTGTCAGTTATTTTATAGTCAGGTTTTATACATCTACAACAACAACGGCACCGTCCCTCACTCCACCCGGTCGCCATTGCCCACGTGTTTTTGGCTGAAGGCGTGGGCGGAGCCTCCATCGCCTCAGATTGAGGTTCCGCCCTGAGGAAGGGCATAGACTGTTTCCTCCAGCCAATGAGGGAAGGGCGAGCATTGCACGTGCGCCCCAGCCAATGGGAGGCCAGCGTGTCGAAAGCGACTACGGAGTCTCTTCGGGGGGCGGGCCTCCGAGATTCCTCGACACACCCCCCGAGACGCCTCGTCCAATCAGGAAGCTGACCACTTCAGGGGCTGGCTCCGCCTTAGCCAGATGGAGTGTTCGGCCCGACCAATGAGGGGCGGCCACGAGTCGCCCGACAACTCCTCGTCCAATCCGGATGTGCGTCCCTCAGAGCGGTTCCCTCGACCCGTGGGGGAGGGGAGGAAGAAGAGTAGGTGGCCAGCCGTCGAAAGGAAAAGGGAGAAAAAGAGGAAGCCTCGTCTTGCCTGCTGGCGTTCTCGTCTGGTCCGTTCTCGTGCTGGCTGACATCCGTTGCATCGTTCCTGGTCCCTGGTGCTTGGTGCTGCGTTGTTGGCGGCGGGTTCGAGTCCCGCCACCGGACAAGCTCGACCAGACCGCACGAGGAGGACAGGTGCAAGAATAGGCCCCTGCACTCAGCTCGCCTTTCCCTCCCGAGCTGAAGGGCCAAAATAAAGGCCGTGGCCACCATTTCTTTGTGTGTGTGTGTGTGTGTGTGTGTGTGTGTGTGTGTGTGTGTGTGTGTGTGTGTGTGTGTGTGTGTGTGTGTGTGTGTCTGTGTGTGTGTCTGTGTGTGTGTGTGTGTGTGTGTGTGTGTGTGTGTGTGTGTGTGTGTGTGTGTGTGTGTGGTGCCAGTCTGTTAAGTAGAACTGTTGTGCTTTTCGCTCACTGTACATTGCCGGCATTTGTTATTCGGATAACTCTGCTCTTTGTGTCATCCCCTCCCTGATTATTGTTTATAAATAACCCCCCCCCACACCCCGTGTTAAATGTTCCAGCTCGTTTTCCGTGTTTTCTTTCATTGGCCGAGCATGGTTCGGGCTTGAGAAATAGTAAGGCTGTCGGTGCCGTAAGTTGTTATTGGGGACTGGCATGTCTCTGGTAACTCCGCTCGGTTACGCCGGATCCGAGTCGGTACCTGCGACTCGGTTCGGACAGAGTCGGCCGAGGGTGTGATTTCCCCGGTAAGTTGACGACGTGGGAACTTAGGTGTATTGAAATTTGGCTATTGACCCTATCCCACGCTGTCAGAGAATTGGCGATCACGTCCTTTAAGTGGCCCGTCGACTCCAGAGTTATCCGGGGTGACGACCTTTTAATTCCGGGTGTTTGGTGGGAGACGGCTCTACTGCTCCATCTAGTGGTCGTTTATCACCACCGAACCCCGGCCCACAACACTATAACTCTCATTGCAGGCAGGTGGCTGGCTTTTCTGTTTTCTACCACTTCTCTTCTTATCTTTCTTTCCCTGCTCTTTCAGCCCTTCGACCTTCCCAGCCCTTCTCGGGTGCTTGTATTCTTCTAGTATCTCCTGCCTTTTTCACACCTCAAATTGTGACTTGCTGCTCACCTCCACTTCTTTCTTCCTCTTTTCTCCCACCTGTGGAATAACTTCCTCGAGTCAGTGCTGTCACACTTTTCACTCCCAGGCTTCAAGAGGGCAACTCGCTGCCCTCTGTCTTCCATCCTGATGTTAGTTGTTTTTTTTCTTCCAAATTCTATTTCCTCTTCTTACACCCACCCCTCTTACCTTTAGGTTACTATCTTTCTCTTTCCTCTCCTATTTTTTAATTCATTTTGACACCTGATTTTGTCCAGTGATTTCCTCACCAGCCCACTGTTTGTTTGTTACTCTCCTCATCTTTGTTACCTTGCTCTTCCATGACCCTAGATTTTGCATTCACAAAAAAAAATTGGGGTTTACTGATCATACTCCGAATTGGGGAAAATATAATAAAGGCACAAATACAATTGTTTCCTGGAGATTGGGTTAAAGACTAACTTATAGACAAGATTCAAAGGTATTACCTTGTGAATGAGGGACTTCTGAGAAGAGACTTCCTAGTTCACCTTTTCCTTTTACCTCCATTTTGCTATGGTTATCTGATACATTTCCACCCCTTCTTTCTTCAGGTCAGGGTTTTGACCGCCACCTTTTCGCCCTTCGGCATCTCGCGATCCAGCAGAATGAAGGTGATAAAACTCAAGTCCCTGGGTTCTATCAAAATCCTGCTTATGCTCGATTCAACCACATCATTCTGTCCACCAGCACACTCTCAAGCGATGCTGTTGCATTAGGCGGGTTTGCTCCTGTAACATCTGATGGCCTGGGTGTCGCGTACGGAATTCACAACGATTGGATTGGCTGCAATGTCAGCGCATACACTTCACAAAACATTCCAGACTTCCTGCAGGCACTTGATGTGAGTTTGCAGGAGATTGGAGATGTTCTACGTGGGAAGAATTTAAAAAAATAGAGGCCAAGTGGTTCAATTGAGAAAAGGCTTCACATATTTGTTGAAGGAAAATATATGTGGAGCATTTTCATGTTATCACTGTCACAGTCATTGTGATCAGTATTATTGCAAATGAATGTGGTGTCAAAGTGATTATAGTGTTGATTGTTTATTTTTTTTTTCACTCGCTTAGTTGACAATTTCAGTGAAAAACTAGAACGGCACTCGAGAGAGCAGATACTTCTGCTAAGCCGAACAGTTTACGTTTTGTATCCGACTGATAGGCCGGATCTGGATTCACACCTGAACCAAAATCTAATCGGTTTGTTCTTGTCACCTCACCAACTCATCCACCAAGTTTCATGCAAATCCGTCCAAAACTTGTTGAGGTATTATACGATATATCGTTTTTCGCCTATCACTCAATGGTGAAGAATCACTAAAAGCATGATACTATCCGGATCTTCACCAAAATCGCATCAATTCATCCTTGTCACACACCCAATCCGTCCACAACGTTTTGAGATATCCTGTTCACAGTCAGACAGGGTTGAAAACATAACCTCCGTCCACCTTTGGTGGCAGAGGTAATGAGATTTTCACAGGGCGCTCAAGGTCCGCCAACAACCCCCTTCTGGTAAAACTAGCAAAATCACGAATCACTGCTCATCTTCACTCTTTCATTCCTCTTTTTTCCCGCCTTTGGAATAAACTTCCTCACTCTATTCTTTCCCATTCTTCCCTCCAGGCTTTCAAAACAGCTGTTCACCACCACCTCTTATCTTCCCCCATCCAAATCCTCGATATTTTCTACACCCGATAATCCACCCAAGCCCACTTCCTTCATTTCTCCTGCTTTCCTTCCTGAAAGTCCCTGAAATGTCCATCTTCTCTTCGCCATGTTCCCCGTCCCATCCCCATCCCTCTCCCTTCCACAGTTCACCTAATGTGTCTGTTCCCCACTGTTTTGTCCCTTCCACTCCCGCCCCTCTTGTCTCATGCCTCCTTGCTGTGAGTTGTGTGTTAGCTCTCATACGAGCCTCGACCAAGGTATACAAAAAAAGAAAAATAGGAACCCTGTTTCAAGTATGAAGTACAACTGCAGTACTTGTGTACCAAGTCTATCAAGAAGCAGTTTTTCTTATTCATTAATAATGACCGAGCAAGCAAAAATAAATAGGACTTTAAAACACTATTTATAAAAAAAATTCTTCTGTTTGTTTTGTTTTGTTTGTGAAAAATGGTGGTGACACGGTGCCTCTGTGACATGAAAATAGTCATGGGAGATTGTGGTGTATAAAAAAATATTGAAACCTTATCTGTACATTTGCATGTAATTTGTTCATCTCTAATACTGAAATGACTGCCAACTCCTGTTCCGCACCATCATGCTACATCAGCATCCGTTGCATGGGAATGATCCTGCTGCTCAAAGCCAAAGTCACAAATAACGGTCTGTAAAACATGGGCCTTTTGCACAGGCAAGATACAGATCAGCATATCTTTGATCAGCATCCTTCAGCATTTCTACTTGAAGGCCTCCTGCAATTTCTGGGCAAAACTGGTGTAATATTCCCAAGCAATTTTTAAGTGATGAAGCTGCTTCAATATGTGGCTGTTTCCTTCCATCTGTCCATCCGTTCATCAAAAATGAAGAAGAACCTTTCTAACACACACCGTGTTTCTTCAATACATGGGTGCGTGTGTGTGTCTTTTTTTATATCTATTGATTAATTACGTACCATTGGAATATAGTTTTTGACCCTTTAGACTGCTGAGACCCCTTTGACCTTTTAAGACCCCAAAACACCCGAAAGACCCTGATGACCCAAAACACCCCGATGAACCAAAAGACCCTGTGGATCCTTTAAGACTCTACTGTAAATGAATGAGTTCTTCTATGGCATGGCTTTCTATTTACAAAATAAGTAACTAACCACCTATTAATTAATACTAATAATATAAACAACAACAATAATAATAGTAGTATCATTTGGCAAGAATATTAACGAATATATAATTTCTGCTGTGGCCCAAGCACATATGGGCTTGGTGAAAGGCAAGTTAATGCTCCAGAAGTACAGCAGGTATGTATGCAACAATGCCTAAAAGACCAATGAATATTTGGTCCATCGGATCAACAGGCCCACGAGTAGTTCCAGTGGGTTATTAAGGGTAATTTTAAAGGGTGATTCCAAAGGGTAATTTTCAACGGTTCTTAAGGGTGATTCTAAAGGGTAATTTTGAACTGTTCTAAAGGATAATTTTACGTGGTTCCAAAGGGTAATTCTGATGGCTTTGAAATGGTATTCTAAGAGGTGGTTATAAAGGGTAATTCTCGTGGGTTCCAAAGGGTAATTTTAAAAGGTGACGAGAATATAAGACCCATCGCTTCACTGACAGAAATACCAATCTTTGCTGTGATGGTTAATCAATAGGGCAAGAAGAAAAAGGATTCCTGGGAGTGCAGGAAGAACCAGT
>NC_140962.1:136065669-136070669 GCF_056783735.1 Eptatretus burgeri | reverse complement strand
AACATGTAGAAATGAAAAAAAAAATTCAAATATTTTTCAAAATGGCCGCCATAGCGGCCATATTGGATTTTGGACAAAGTCCAAAATCTTATGGCATGATCCTTGGACCATACCTAATCCCCCACCAAGTTTCATCGAAATCCGTCGAGGAGTTTTTCCGTAATAATGTTCAAAAACAAACAAACAGAAAGGGGTGAGAACAGTAACCTCCAATCTTCAATGGCGGAGGTTAATAATGGAGTGATTTAATCCGTTCCTGGACCCCAAGAAACCCCACTTTCAAGACACTTAAAACTGAAATCCCCCATGTTTAAGGTAAAATAAGATGACTAAATGACCTTCGGTGGCGGTGTATTGTATGTAAACTGGTACAATCCCCAATCCAAAGGTCCACACAGGCTCGAGCTCCGGCCTGGGTTCCGATCGCTTGCGCACTCTGCGAGCGCTGCCCCCGGGGCAGCTCATCAAACATGATGCCCCCAGAACCACAATCGCTTTCATCAAACGCATCGGGCAGAGGTAATTATGCATATTCCAAATTACAACCGGTTTTTCTGTGAAATTAAATCCTTGCCCGACAGTCCGTCATATCACGTGATCGGACTGCTTTTTTGTGATTAATTAAAACACAAGATGAGTAAAAGAAATAAAAAAACACAAATCAAGGTGAAAACACGAGGTAAAGTAGCGATCGACACATGAGTGATGCTTTCACGAGGACTTCCACCGACGAACTGAATGAACAAAGCGCGAAGATGCGGCTCAAACAGGTGGGGGAGACACGTGAACAAACATGAACGATTCGTTGTGTTCGGTTTTTTAAAAATGTATTCGGTTTTTAGGGCAAAATTCATTTTTTATTAATAAGAGACTACGGCAGCCGCACGAATAACGCAAGCCCACCGTACGCCCTACGTACGGTCGACGTGGAACACAACTACATCACAACTACGGCATGTCGAATTGTAACGGCCAACGTAGAAATGAAAAAAGTTATAACTCCGCGTTAAAATTCCATGGCGACCCCTACGACCTGTAAAAGATAGCCAAACGGCGTAGGGCCACCCTGAGGCCACCTCAGAAACTCTGCGGCTGCTGCACGTTTCTGTCAATTCAGAGGGCGTACGGCCGCCGTATCGTCGCCGTAGAGCAAATGTGACTTAGGCCTTAACGACGGGGATACGTTCTGCGAAATGCGTCATTAAGCGATTTCGTCATTGTGCGAACATCATAGAGTGTACTTACACTAACATAGTTGGTATAGCCCACTACACACCTCGGCTATATGGTATAGCCTATTGCTCCTAGCATGTTACTCTACTGAATACTGTCGGCAATTGTAACACAATGGTAAGTATTTGTGTATCTAAACATAGAAAACGTACAGTAAAAATACGGTATAAAAGATTAAAAAAAAGACACTTATATAGGGCACTTACCATGAATGGAGCTTGCAGGACTAGAAGTTGCTCTGAGTGAGTCGATGAGTGAATGTGAAGGCGTAGGACATTACTGTACACAACTGTAGATTTTATAAACACTGTACACTTAGGCTACACTAAATTTATTAAAAAAATATTTTCCTTTCTTAAATAATAAATTAATCTTAGCTTACTGTAACTTTTTTATTTTAAAAAAACTTTTTGATGAACGCTTCGGGGCCATGATGAACAAAACAACATGAGATTAAATCAAGCACACGGAAAAATGATGCAATCAAGAGACGCGGTAAACACGAGCTGTATGAGGCTGCTGCGGAACACGGCATACTGTTTTACAGTGAACTTTTTTTTACAAGTAGAAAGAATACACTCTAACATAACGATAAAAAGTACAGTATAGTAAATACATAAACCAGTAACATAGTTGTTTGTTGTCATTATCAAGTGTTATGTACTGTACATAATTTTATCTGCTATACTGTGCTTTTATCCGACTGGCAACGCTACGACGGCTACGAATCACTCAGCGATAAGAATTTTTCAGCTCCCTTATAATCTTATGGGACCACTGTCGTATTGTTGTGGTGCCGGGTATTGGTGGCGAGCACGGCCGCTAGGTGGAGCAGTAAAGTCGGCTCCACCGAACACCCGGAATCGAGATCGTGCTTCTCGGAGAACTCCGAAAGGCACGGGTTCCTTACAGGACCGTGAATCGCCAATAATTCGGCCGCTTGGAATAGGGTTGATTGCCAACTTCAATATACCTAAGTATCCATGCGGCAAAGCTACCGGGGAATTCACACCCTCGGCAGGCCTCGAGCGGAACGAGCCGTTATCGTGCTCAGACCATGCGTAACCCGAGCAGTTAGTTACCAAGACCCGTCGGTCCAAATGCACAATTTACCATTTCCAAATTTCCCAACACGCACCGTGCTAAGCCGATGAAAGAAACACAGAAACGAGCTGATACATTTAACAAAATGGATATTTATTTACAATAGGTGGAGAGGGGAACACAGAAGAGCAGAGTTATCCAACTAAGCAATGCAAATAATGTGCAGCAAAAAGCACTTAACAATTCCACTTATCAGATGGGGTCCACGGACACACACACACACACACACACACACACACACACACACACACACACACACACACGCACACACACACACACACACACACACACACACACACACACACACACAAATCCCCAGAAGAAATGATGGCCGCGGCCTTTATTGAAGGTTCCCAGCTTGAGGGACGATGAGCTGGAAACCAGAGCTATCTGGGACCTTCCCGCCTCGTGTGGCCCTTGACGATCCAGCTCGGCGGTACTTAAACCGCAACTTGATGCCGCTGCAAGCACCGGGTATGGAGGGCAGCATCGGGCTCCAGCACGTGACGAGACCAGAGCCAGCGACAAGACGAGACCAGAAGCGAGATGACCGCGCCGTCCCGTCTATTTCTTCTCTCCCTGGCGTCGGGGGTGGGGGGAACGTGTCTCACCTTTCTGCACCCCTCATTCGTCGGGGAAAATCAGTCGTCTCTCCATGATTGGTCGGGTGGCGTGTCAGAGCGTGTCGATCCCCTGCCCCCCGAAGAGGCTCTGGTTCTCTTGGAGCTCGCTCTGTCTGCGCCCATTGGCTGAAAGGCGGTAAACGCGCTCGCACCCTTCCGATTGGCCGAAGCATGGAGTCAGAACCTCGGTGACCGAGTGAACTCCGCCCACATGTATGTTTGACACTCCATAGTGCGGAGAATGGTCCATAGTGTTGTTGTAAAAGCGAAGATGGGCGTTGTTGTCATTGTTGGTGATGTAAAAATGTAAAAGAAAACCCTGACTATCAAAATAACTCCGCAGCGCACGGACATTTAATTCCCATAAGACAAGGGACGGGACCCGAACGAGAAACACATACTTACCGATATAACTGATCTATAAGGACTCTGGCTGTTGTGTGCTCATGGCTTCCAGATTCGTAACAGTATTTGCCGTCCATCGTTGACGAAATGTAATGCGGCGCATGACTGTAATATATATATATATATATATATATATATATATATATATATATATATATATATATATATATATATATATATCCATACATGTAACTAATTCTCATGGATTTCGTTCGTTTCTAGGCCTTGACTATTTCATATTAAAAAATGCCAAACGGAGCCGCTTCCTTCGGACACGGGTGCGATATTTTTTTATTATTATTTGTGTGTTTTTCTCTGCAAGAGCAAGGCTGATGGAAGAGCAAGGGTGAACTCACAGTGGGGGGGGGGGGCAACAGTTGGGAAAATTAGCAGAAGAATGAACTTGCAGGAAAGGAAGAAAAAGGAGCAGAGGAAATGCTGAAACCAGACTCGGTGGCATAATCTCGACTCTGGGGTCTCGATTCGAGAGCATCAGCTCTGAGTCTTGGAGGTCAGTGGTTGAAACCCTGGCCGAGTCATACCAAAGCCATTTAAAATGCAGTTTGCTGCTTCCTTACTTGACATTCAGCATTTAAAAGATTAAAGGTCCCATGACACTCAAAACTTTCTGGTTATTTATATATTAATTTGACCTTCCTCGTGAAGAAATCACCCATGTTTCTTTTTTAAAATCAACAATGGGAGAATTAGACCAATATTTCGAACATTTCTAGTGCTTTTCACAACTTGTTATGCCCTGCCCCTCAAAAAGTTGACAACAGCGAACCGCAGGTCACGTGACAGTTCACGTCATCTCCAGAACGCGACTCGTACAGAATGGATTGATTCGATGTCGTGCGCTGTATAAAGTACGTACAAATGCATTGTGCACATGTGTTTACTATCTCACTGATCGTCTTAATTCCTGTGATTGTTTTGCGGAAAATAAATTCTGCTTCTGAGCCGTGTATGCACAACAATCACGAGGCAATTATTTATCCCTTTACTACCTTGTCGTAGTCGTGTACAAATCCAATACATGCATGCACAATAAAGGGCTATACCATGTCCACAAAATATAAAATGTGACTGTTGAAATTTTCCATTAAAAAAGAAACTTACAGGGACATACAAGTAAAATACTAAAGATTAATACTGCATCATTTCAAGGTGCAAGGAGGTTATTTTAAAATCAAACAATGTAAAAAACCTGCACCCACATTTTGCAGCTTATTGATTTGTTCGTTGAAACCAGCCTGCTGGGATGGGTACGATTCCACATACATGCAAGCCAGGTATGGCTGCACTCGACATACATGGGTTTATTCTAAAGAGAAGGTACTGCTTCCATTGGCTTGCTATTCATTAACATTTAGCCAAAATGCTGAAATAAATGAACAGGGTAAAATATGTTGGCACAACTATAAAAGACAAATTTATCTGTCCTATTACACGGCCTCATAGCCTCGGGACTATTACGCATTGACTTATACATTATATGCATGCTAATACAAGTCTGATAAATTTGACGTGCTGTGGCTTTCTTTTATTATTCTCTTTTCTTCATTGTTTTCTACTGGTGCTAAATGACGAGAGTAGGAATAAAATAAATAAATATGCAACAGAATGTCAGAT
>NC_140962.1:136015169-136065169 GCF_056783735.1 Eptatretus burgeri | reverse complement strand
AATTAATTTCGTGTGAATAGGTGGTGATATATTGTAATGCGTTGATAAAGATCGCAAGATGACATGAGCAAGGGAGGGTTTATCAGAGTTGGAGTGCAGAGATTATTTTCGAAATAATTGGAAACACGACTGAACAATGAGTGAGTAGTGAGGGCGAACTCCAATCCAAACGTTTTACGCTACTTTAAAAGATTCCACCCACTCAGGGTTTCGTTTTTTACCTCCCTACATTGCTGTGTCCCTTTCTGGTTTGCTTGTAAACCTGCGACCCACGTATCATCGTTGCAATCGCACATCACTCTTTCCCTTGATGCTTTCAACCACCCTTCTCTTCAAATGGATCACAATGCTCGTCTTAGTTTTGCAGAATTTGAGATCAAGAAGGGAAACATGGTTTGCAGGCTACACAGGCCCACGTCTGTAAGCCCTTTTAAGAGAGTTCCTCACCTCCCCCCCCCCCCAACATCGATTCTCCGAAACCCACGATATATTAAAGATCCCACGGTGTATTTTTCGAAAAGAAGGCGAGTTATCGTCAGAATACTGACAGCTAAATTCCATTCTTGCCCTAACCTACAGTGGACAAAGCATCCACAGTGCAGCCTCACTCCCAGCATTAATGCACCCAGAAGCCAAGTGATACATACAAATCAATCAACGTCTGTGCTAATTTGTCAATTGTCTACAAATGTTATTGTAATTCACAAAGTGCTGATGTCTTCAAATGGATTTGTCTTGCCGATTATAAATGTAAAGGCTCTTTCAGCCTTGGATAAGGGTAGAAAAAAATAATGCCTCCGGCACCCTTGGTGCAGAGGCATAAAAGTGCTTGATTGGTTAAATGCAAGAGAAAATTTGCCTTCCACCCCTCCTACCAAAAACTTTCACAGGATTCGATTAATAATTAATTAACTTTCTATCAGATCAACTCATAAATCATGAATTTGTCTCGATGCCTGGTGTTGGCTTAATGGTTCGGGTGGTGGGCTTGGGATCCTAGGATCTTGAGTTCTAATCCCACCCACCTGTTGAATTAATACCAGGTGGGATTGACTCTGCCTGTCGTCCTTCAGAGGTCGGAAAAATGAGTGCCAGCTTGCTGGTATACTGTGTCGGCGTGGCGACCAGTCCAGGATTGTGCCCAATAGCCAAGGAGACTGCTAAGGCAGCACCAACGCTCTGCACAGAGTATGGTCCCAATGGATGGATGGATTTGTCTCTCGACTCCACCCCTCCCCCCCCCACCCCCGCCCACTTCCTAACTTCATGAGGAATTTTTATTTGGAGAACAATGTAAGTTCCATACAAAATAGTGGTATTTTCAATAACAATGTTAATTTTGATAACTCAGGTTCACGACAGCTGAATTTGAACTTTCATTCGCTAATGAGTGATTATTTCAAGGATGAACATAATTAATGCAAATGGAACAAACCTGAACTCAGCTTCATTGAGAAATGGTTGTTGAACTGCAAGGTAACGTCTTAACGTGTCCTCCAGCTTGGGAATAGGCAGTCTGCGTTAGAGAACAAAGTGGAACATTAACATCAGCTTCAATGGAAGGCAATATGTTTCACCACCGTCATAGACATACACATGTTGGGAGAACCAACCGCACTAACATCATGAACACCATTTATAACATGAACATGCCATCATCATGAACAAAGGCGATTCTTATGTCTGACACGAGAAATTGTTCAACAAGAGCGGATGAGAGTTAAGGTACGAGTTAAGGTATCCTATAATCCTGTTCAGGTGAAAGTTGGGAAGTCAGTCACCTTTTTGCAGAAATCAGGAGGCAAATTAGCGTTGGAGAAACTCCAGTTTGAACCTGACATCTTAAGATTCACTTTTTTTTTTAAAAACACAAGATCTCTGCTCATAGAAAAGTGAGATGACAGGGTTAAATAGTAATATAGTGACAGTGGGTCACAGCTGCACACACTAAGCAAGGGAAAGAATGATAGTAGAGTAAATTTGTGGTTTGACCCCCAAAAAATTGATACAAAAGGTTTTTCAATGGTTTTGACCTCCAAAATAACATACTAAAAATCTACTGAAATCCACCTACCGGAAAGGGCCTATTTTCAAGATGGCGTCCAAAATGGCTGCCGTGGGCTTAAATTTCCATAGAATGTGCAATAGCTGGCCTACATTTGTGATTTTTGTGTCAATTTCTATGTTTTGGAGGTCAACAAATCCAATGAAACCATTTTCAAAGCTGATCATTGATGGGAAAACCTTAAATCCAAGATGGCGTCCAAAATGGCCACCATGGGCATAAAATTGCTACTAAATTGTCAATAAATACCGTGCATGTGTGATATATGTGTCGATTTCTATGTGTTGGAGGTCAACAAATCACCTGATATCATTTTCAGAGTTGACCAGTGATGGTCAGGCCTTAAATCCAAGATGGCGTCCAAAATGCCCCCCCCCCCCCAAATGGCCACCATGGGCGTGTACTTGTTTTAAAACAGGCAATAAATGGACTACATTTGTAGTGTTTGTGTTTATTCCTATGTTTTGGAGGTCATGCCCAATCCTTCAAATAGTGTCTACCTGAAAAGTTGTCCCATGTGTAGTGATCAGAATTAATTGACCATCTTGTGCATAACATAAATAAAAATATGCTTTGGTAATTTAGAAAGTAATAAATTAATCGGCTCTCACAATGATCACCATTTCCTCTAGAACGTACTTTCAATTAAAATGCCTTCAAGTTAGGGTAAATCGAAAACATCAACGAAAGTTCGTTCATTGAAGTAGCATTTACCATAGATAAACTATGCTTCCTCTTCGTCCTCCGATACTGTCTTGTTGAAAGGATTTTCGCAGGTATCAAGTTGACAGGGTCCATAGACGCTGTGGCATGGCAGACCGTATCCCCTACAGCTACAGCGACTTGTTCTACAGCCAGTTGTGCAGTTGCATCGGATCATCTTCAACAACTTTTCTGGAGCAGCGTCCTTGTCTGACATGACTGGAACTAGTTTATTGTCCTCCAGTTTCCAACCCCAGTCTGTTGCCTTCAAGTTTCCGTTCCTCCCCATCCAGACCATAATCTGATAGTATACTCTCAGAGAGTGAAACCTTGTTGAAGACGCTGTTGGTGGCAGACGTTCTGGGGTGACAAACGACTTAGCTGAAGCCAGTTTCTTCACAAAGACATTATATCGCAACTTGGCGAGGGAATCACAGGGATGTCCTCCAAATAATACTTTCATGGCATTGTTGCCGTTTTCCACGACCATGTCTCTTGTTTGGTTGGGGACAAGGAAGGTTTTTGCACAAGTCTTGATTGCTGAATCCCCCTTTGCCAGTTTCTGAAATGCTGACTTTTTTTCCAATTCCAAATACTCGAGATGTCGAGTCACACCCAGTGAAGGCATGAAGGAAGAGAAGATGTGGGCATAGCTCTTCACCCAATGATACTTTCAGCTGGTTGATATTGTGCACCTTCCAGTTCCTGGATGAATTGTCAGAACGAAAATACAGTTCTTTGTTGTCGACGCTAGCGTAATGCAATAATAGCACCAACAGATCTGTATCTTCTCCAATCAGGGTAGTTGATTGTTGGTATGACGATGTCACTGCCGCTTTTACTATGTCTACATCGGCATCCCCTGGTGCATGAATTACGTTCAAGCCAATTTTCTTCATTTCCTCACTGATGAGGTTGATGAGCTGTTGCTTGTTGGAGCTCCTGGACAGGAACTCATCGTTTTTGCCAGAGAATTCTGTTCCAGGTGTGAAGCCGACTTCGGGATGAACAATATGGCCACGGCGCTTGTGTGTATTGTCCTTAATAGATGGTCCATCATCATAACCATCAAAAACGACTGTTGCTTTTCCATAGTGACGAATAGTGAAGTCAGCATACGACTTGGCTATCACATTGAAACTGTCCCCGGCTGTCCATGACAAACGATGCAGCAAGGAGCCACCATCAAGAACATAGTGCTCAGTTTGGGGAACAGAGTCAGACACGGTATCATTTGACACTTTGGCAGAATGGTCTCTGATAGCTTGAACTAATTGAGGTTTGTCAGCCTTTCTGAAAATACCTATACCCTCAAACAGGGCAGGGGGAAATGGGCTCAGCTCATAGCCCATGACATCTTCCAATGAAATGTCTCCTGTTTTTGACACAACAAGAAATCTTTGAAAGAGTAGAGCAGGGTCAATTGCTCTGTCTGGACCAAGTTTGACTGAAGATACATCTCCAAGTGTTTTGGCTTTGTCTTTTCGTTTGAAGGAAGATGTGAAAGCGGGTTTATTGACCATACTTTCCATAATCTTCTCTCCAACAGACTTATGCTCGTGGACATTCACATCCGACGCGGCCACCACTCCAGTCACAACATTTCTTAGTGAGGGATCTGGAGAAAACGGAGAGCATTCACTGAGTTTTGAACTGATTTTGGCTAGGTCAGAAGCATCTCTTTCCATCCTTGCGCCACTAGATTCCTTGTGTTGTTCACTAGTCGTGTACAAAAGATCAGTGAATTCCTGCATCGCACTGTTATATTCCGACGTGACCGGCATTGACATTGTCCAGAGAGACCGTTGTTCTTCACCCATCCCACTTCCGCGTGTTAGGCCACCAGTGCTCTTCAGGGATCTCATCAAGGTCTGTTCGATGACAAGATCAGGGCTTAGACCCGCCCAGAACTTATTACGCCACCCATTTTGGACGCCATCTTGGATTTAAGGTTTTCCCATCACTGATCAACTTTGAAAATGATTTCAATAGATTTGATGACCTCCGAAACATAGAAATTGACACAAAAATCGCAAATATAGGCCAACTAATGCCCATTCTATGGCAATTTAAGCCCACGGCAGCCATTTTGGACACCATCTTGAAAATAGGCCCTTTCCGGTAGGTGGATTTGAGTAGATTTTTAGGATGTTATTTTGGAGGTCAAACCCTACCTAAAACCGTTAAAAAACCTTTTGGATCAATTTTTTGGGGGTAAGGCTATTTTTTGTTGTCGATTTACCCGACTATGAACAGGGAAGAGAAGAGAGTGGAGCGGAGGAAAAACAGTAACCTGAAAATAAGAGGGTTGGGTTAAGTCGGGTTCATGGGGGTGGATAAAAATGTGGGTATGGATAGAGGATGACATGAGATGATGGTGCACTGCCTGTTTAAAGCCCTGAAGGTGAGAGTGAGAAGAAACCACCAAGATAAAATTCCTCAAATTAAAACAGAGATCTGGCATTTGATAGGACTGCATTGAGGCCAATTTAATAAGAATTTCCAAAGTTCATGGATAAAACATTCCCACAAATCATGACGAGTACACACTTATATTAATGTATTACGATTATGGAGTGTAATACACTAGCAGAGTACCTGCCCTCAGGGTGATCTTGTGCCAAGCATGCAACACGTTCTTCTGATGCATACCTCTATTTGGGCGGTGCATAGGCTACTGACAGTTAACCTGGGTGATGTGCATGAAGAAAAAACATACCTCCTGCTTATAATTCAAAAACACCTCACTGCACTGGAAAATGTGGAGACAGAAATAATGTGCTGCAAACGGTGACTTGTTATACCCTACCCCAACTGGAGGCAGCGCTACATGACACATTCCCATAAAGAATTTGCATCTACCCCCCCCCTCCCCCAAGACCATTGGCAGAGATAAAAACACCCCGATACATTAATTGGGGTCATACTGATTCTCTGCAGCAAATCTGGATGCAATTGGCTCAGAACTGTCAGAGTAGTAGCACAACAACCAAACACAAAAACACTGGTCCATGAATTATAGCAATGATTTAAAAATAAATTGGAAATTCATCATGAGCCACGTGAGATGGGAATTGGAATTGCTATGTCATGTGGCTCATGATGCTCAGATCACTGATTACACTGAACAACAAATTTCAAAAAAAAATTTTTACTGGAGATGTGTAAAGTGATTAAGACTAATTCGGGTACGCTGATTTCAAAAATCATAACCGTTTTGCTGTATCACGTCAGGATTTTCAGGAACAGAAATATTCCCATTGCCTAGAAGTCAGGATTTCAATGAAATTTACATATGTCTTTAACATGTCTATTTCGTACAATTGTTGTTAACTTGTGTTATATTTCTTTCTTTCAGATAAAGATGAGTAGGCGTTCCTGTACCAATCATCCTGACAACTGTTATGTCTGTGGTCGGTATACCAAAAAAGATCAACAGCGAAGTATATCTACAGCAGTGAAAATGAAGGCCGCCTACTTTCACTACTTCGGGTGTAAGGTGGGGGACCAAGAACAGAGCTGGGCACCACACATCTGCTGCACAAGCTGTCACACAACCTTGACTCAGTGGTTGGTGGGCAAGCGCGCGAGCATGCCATTTGCGGTGCCCATGATATGGCGTGAGCCGCAGAATCATCATGATGATTGTTATTTCTGCTGCACAAGCATCGCCGGCTTCAACAAGAAGAATAAAGGTCACATCAAGTATGCTGACTGCGTCTCTGCTCGTAAACCTGTGCCTCATGATGACGAGAACCCCGTTCCAACACCTCCAGCTGATCAGAACATAGCTGTAAGCAGTGGTGAAGAGGATGGTGATGATGAACCTTTTGAACCCGACACTCAAGAATCACACCTTCTGAACCAGGGAGACTTAAATGATCTTGTAAGAGATCTCTCGCTGTCAAAGGCGAAGGCAGAGCTGCTTGGATCAAGGCTGCAGCAGTGGAATCTACTTGAACCTAACACCAAGATATCCTTGTTCAGAGCACGTCACAGAGACATGGCTGAGTTCTTTGAGATGGAAGACACGATGACATTCTGCAGTGACATCAACGGTCTGTTGAAAGAACTTGGGTGTGATCACGATCCTGCAGACTGGCGCCTCTTCATCGACTCGGGGAAGAACAGCTTGAAGGCTGTTTTGCTCCACAATGGCAACGAGAAACCATCAGTCCCATTGGCTCACGCGTTCGGCATGACAGAGACCTATGAGACTATGCAACAGCTGCTTGATTCCATCAAGTACAATGACTTCAACTGGCACATCTGCGGAGACTTGAAAGTGGTGGCGCTGTTGTTAGGGCTGCAGTCAGGCTACACGAAATACATGTGCTTCCTTTGTCTCTGGGATAGCAGAGACGACAAGAATCACTGAATGAAGAAAGATTGGGAAGAGCGAAAAGAGCATGTACCTGGTCGACACAACGTGAAGCGTGTCGCCCTTGTCGACCCAGCCAAGGTTTTCCTTCCACCACTCCACATAAAGCTCGGCTTGATGAAAAGTTTTGTACGGGCAATGGATCTGAATGGGCGTGGGTTTTTATACCTCAAGGAAAAGTTTGGCAACACCTTGTCGGAGGCCAAGATCAAGGCTGGTGTCTTTGTTGGACCGCAAATCCGACAGATTATGAAGGACGAAACTTTTCCAACAACTCTAAACCCCAAAGAGCTGGCAGCGTGGAGGAGCTTCAAAGCTGTGACGGACAACTTCTTGGGGAACGAGCGCGCGGACAACTATGAAGAAATAGTGCAGCAGCTGCTGGAGTCCTTCAGGAAACTTGGCTCCAGGATGTCCCTGAAAATCCATTTCCTACACCAGCACCTGAACTTCTTCCCTGACAACTTGGGAGCAGTCTCGGACGAGCACGGCGAGCGATTCCACCAAGAGATTTCACTCATGGAGACGCGTTACCAAGGGCGGCACAACCCGAACATGATGGGCGATTTCTGCTGGTTCCTGCATCGTGAAACTGACACAGAGCAGCACAAACGCAAAGCCAAATGCCTAAAGCATTTTTAATTACATTCTAGTGGAGTTTTTCTGTAATTTCTATAATTTTGAAGCATTCATGATGAAATAAATGAATAAATGAATTTTTGTAAATTTCATTGAAATCCTGACTTCTAGGCAATGGGAATATTTCTGTTACTGAAAATCCTGACGTGATACAGCAAAACGGTTATGATTTTTGAAATCAGCGTACCCAAATTAGTCTAAATCACTTTACACATCTCCAGTAAAAAAATTTTGTTGTTCAGTGTTACAATTGCACGTGCTGTGATAATTTACCAATTCTTAACAAGTGTCATTTGAAAATACTGTACAGTGATCGATCATATATATATATATATATATATATATATATATATATATATATATATATATATATATATATATATATATATATATATATATATATATATATATATATATATATATATATATATATATATATATATATATATATATATATATATATATATAGTGAACCGTAGTGTCTGTCCGTGCGTTCTACTGTTTCCCATTTATGGTGGCCGCTTCCCACACCGCATTTTAAAAAGGCTCAACATTCAATTTTGAAATGATTGGAGAACAGGCATGAATAAATAATGTTTGATGCCAAATCTTATTTCACAAGCAGGATATTTTGCCCCGTTTTGAGACAAATTCAACCTCCTCCACCCCCCCCCCACCCCATCACCATTTCATGGTGGGCGGTACAAGTAACTCAGAGCTTTGTCTCCGAGTAAAATCAAGAGTGCAACACAATTAGCCCTTTTACAGTCCATGAAATAATTAAAATTGATCGATTAAATCAAACCTTTCCCGTCCCAGTGATGGGTACTTTCGCTCAATATAATTACATCCTTATCCTCGTGTGACTGATGTACTCGCTCCTCCATGAGCCTGTTTTTATGTGTGGTTACTGACAGTTTAAAGTGAACTCACCATCCATGAAAAAATTTCCAAATCAGCCTTGCTTGGACAATATCCAGCTGGCTTGCAGTTTCTATTATTAGAGTCCGAGTCAAAAAAACAGAAAGAAATCAATTATATCGATGTATAAGCATACAGTGGGGCAAAGGTTAGGAAGCAGTTGTTCATGCTGACTGAATGAATTAATCGATGGCTGGCATTCAGGATTTTAAAATCATATTGCATGATCATTTTTGTGTTATTAGTTGTCAACAACTGTCAGCGAATGATATTCAGAAACGAAACTATGATAGTAACCTTAGTCCCACTCATCTTTGTTCTCTTCACATTTCTTATATGCCTGGTGTTGGCTTAATGGTGAGGGTGGTGGGCTTGGGATCCTAGGATCCTGAGTTCAAATCCCATTCTGCTGTTGAATTAATACTAGGTGGGGTTGACTCAACCTGTCATCCTTCTGAGGTCGGCAAAATGAGTGCCATTTGTTGATATCCTGTGTCAGAGTGGTGACCCGTCCAGGATTGTACCCATTGGCCAAGGAGACTGCTTAAGCAGCACCAACGCTCTGCACAGAGTATGGTCCCAATGGATGGATATATATATATATATATATATCTATCTCTCTATCTCTCTCTATCTCTCTCTCTCTCTCTCTCTCTCTCTCTCTCTCTCTCTCTCTCTCTCTCTCTCTCTCTCTCTCTCTCTCTCTCTCTCTCTCTCTCTCTCTCTCTCTCTCTCTCTCTCTCTCTCTCTCTCTCTATCTCTATCTCTATCTCTCTCTCTCTCCCCGACGAGCATCCCAGTCCCTCAACCCAACACCCTTATTACCAGATACAAGACGTTCTGGGGTTTTCCGAAGCACGTACCTGCTCGGACCTCCATGGCCGCACGCCGTCGCCTCAGCGCCCGGAAAGCAATTTATCCAAGGACCGGTGACATGAAAGGGTCGAGGCCCTGAAACCTGGAACAGTGAAAAGATAGCGTGGAGCAGTCACAAAATTCCGTGCTGCGTTACACGGTTCCTGCGTTAAGTTTTAAATCACCTTTGGTTCCGACATCACTTACCAATCGATGCTGTCAGATGTGTTCATCAAAAACAGCACCACATGACCCACAACAATCACTAAACTCACTACTCCACTTTACTCGCCTTTCTTCTTCTTCGCCTCTCTTCTTCTTCGCCTCTTTTATTCTTCGCCTCTTTTCTTCTTCCCCTTCTCCTCTTCTTCTTCAATCTGTTCTTTTCAATTTTCTTCTTCCTCTTCCACTATTTTCTCCACACTGTATTTTTTTCTTTCTTTTTTACAAATTATTGTTTCTTCTTCTTTAAGAATATTAACGCATCGACCTCTACAGTCTTTCTTCCTCCCAATAACATTAACACAGCCTTCATAATCTTTTTCGAAGCGAGTGTGCCTCCTCCAATCCTGAAAAAAACCTTGCACAACGAACCGTTTTGATTCTTCCACAGTTTGAGTTGTAAAATTTTGTTTGCCCCGAAAATTCCGGCTTCGTTTTTTGTATTTTGGAAAAGGTTTTAAAGACTATTCGCAGAGTTTCCGGTTTCACGGGCAATCTTGTTCCAAACATACAATGCGTTCTTGATTTGGGCGGTGTATAGGTAACAGATAGCTGTGTGAAGGCAAACAAATAACCCAGAAGTGATGTGCAGGAAGCAAAAAACATACCGACTGCTTATAATTCAATCGAAAACACCTCACTTCACCGGAACGCGGCAAAGATAATAACAAAAACATTCATTGGGGGTCATGTTGATCCTGTGCAGCAAGTTTGTGTGTAATCAGTAAATAAGAACAGAGTTCAATTTGTTCGACCACTTTATTAGCGTAGAACGACAATAATCAAACAAGTATTGAACAGGTTGAAAAGCCCACAACATCCCTGGCTCCGGCTCAGGCTGCGCATGCGCACTGGCACAGGGGACCGTAGTGTACCGTAAAGTACAATGTTCTCTATCTCCCTCCGAGTCTTTATTATTGAAATGAAAACGAGAGAAGAACCTTCAGAGTGTAGGCTTTATTCCATTTGATTGAAGCCGCTTCTACGGGCACACCAGGGAATACAGGCGCAGCAAGGAGTACATAAGCAGTAAGGTATACACGTGCAACTAATCACCGCAAAATAAATCAGTATAAGCACGGAGTCCGATATACTCTCAATTCTCACCAGTCAATGAGAACCTTCAGTTAACGAGCACCAAGTGAACCGCCGCTGTAAACGACAATGCCCCTGGGACAATCACCCCCGACCGAGCCGAACCTCAGCTTTATCTATTCCGTGCTCGAGCCGTGCGACATGTGATCACACGTCACGACCTTCAATTCACCACATTCTCCCCGTCTTTAAAATGTAACTAGAGGCCCAACTAACGCACCATGATTACTTCAGCACTATAGGAGTATACATTTCAAGCAACGCGAACTATCTAAACTACAGAAGCATACATGCCAAGCAGTGAGGATTATTTTGAGTTGTGGGAGCATGGTCATGAGCATCGATATATTATGTAACGAGCATATAGGAGCATGAGCATCGAGGATGCCGATAATCCCCTTTACAGATTGAGTCGGCGAGGGGGTATTATCCGTCGACCTCTCCGGGAGTAGATGGCGGTTTCACTTGAGGGAGGCTTCCGATCCTCTTGGTGAGCCTCGACACGTGCCGGAGATGACTCCCCGATCGCTCTCGGGTGGAACGCGGCAGCTCCGTCGTCACCCTTCTAGGGTGGAGTTCCTGGGGGGAACACCTGGGGAGGGGATGTCAGAGGGAGGAGTGCCAGATGGTGGTGTACCTGCGGGAGGAGTACCTGGGGAGCCAAATGGCGAACCGACACAGTGGTCTCCCTGCCATCCGGGAGCCTGACATGAGCATACTCTGGATTAGTATCGATGAGTTCGACCTCTTCCACCATGGGTTCATACTTGCTTTGTCGTACCGGGCGTTTCATGAACACTGTTCCGGGATGGGTTAGCCAGTTGGGCACCGATTGGCCGTCAACATAACGCCGCTGGTGAGTAAACATTCGTTCGTGAGCAGTTGCATTGGTGGACCTGCAGAGCAAAGAGCGTATGGAATTCAGAGCGTCGAGAAGGGTAACCTCCCACTGCTCCGGCCCCAGTCCTCTCGATTTCAGCGCCAGAGTTACGGCTTTCCAAATAACTCCATTATATCGTTCCACCTGCCCATTACCCTGTGGGTTGTAACCCGTCGTTCGACTAGTTGCTATGCCGTGCTCTAATAGGAATTGTTTTAGCCCGGCCGACATGAAACACGGCCCTCTGTCTGAATGTATGTACGAAGGTTTCCCAAACATAGCGAAGAGGTCAGACAGACATTTCACGACAGTGCCCGAGGTCATATCCGAGCACAGAAATGCGAAAGGGAACCTTGAATATTCATCAACAACAGTGAATATGTATCTGTTGTCTGTCTCGGTCGGCAGGGGCCCTTTGAAGTCAATGTTTAGTCTCTCAAAGGGAGAAGTGGCCTTGATCAATCTGCCAGAAGACGCGCCATAGAATCTGGGTTTTAGTTCAGCACAAACAGGGCATGAAGCATTCATTTGTTTAATATCTTCAATAGAATAGGGAAGGTTTTGTCTGCGCACGAAATGTGCCATTCTGGTTACCCCCGGGTGGCACAAAGACACATGGAGGTCTTGCAAAGCCCGACTGATTGTCGCCGAACAGTAGACCCGAGAGAAGGTGTCTGCAGCAGGGTTTTCCCTCCCGGGCCGGTAGACTATGTCGTAACTATAGCAAGCTAGGTCTATCCGCCATCTCATAATTTTTTCATTCTTAATTTTCCCATTATTTTTCCCATCAAACATGAATGCCACGGATCGTTGGTCCGTAACGAGCGTGAAGTGGTTTCCCAGGAAATAATGTCTCCATTTACGCAGGGCCTCGACGATGGCCTACGCTTCCTTCTCTATTGCCGAGTGTCTCTGCTCGCTTCCAGAGAGAGTTCTCGAGAAGAACGCGACGGGCTGCCCAGACTGATTAAGCGTAGCAGCTATCGTGTGATCAGAAGCATCTGTTTCCACCACGAAGGGCACCGAGCCATCGATCGATAATACCACGGAATTACTGATATCATCTTTGAGGCTGTGGAAAGCTGTTACAACAGCGGCATCTGGTGGAAAGTTTTTGCAATGCACTAGGGGATGTATTTTCTCGGAGTATTGGGAAATCCATCTTGCATAGTAAGCGAACATGCCGATCACCCGGCGCATTGTCTGCAGGTCCTGAGGTGGGGGTAGCTCACGAAGTGGGCGCAATCGTTCAGGATGAGGCTTAATCGTGCCGTCGGCTATCGTGTAGCCGAGAAGGTCAATTGACCTTGCCGAGAATACGCATTTCTCGTAGTTGAGAGTCAGATTATATTTTCTAGCAATGCTCAAGAATCTGTCCAGATTCATGTCATGTGCCCCCTGATCCCTACCGCACACTGTGACATTGTCCACGTAAACAAAAGTGTCTTTGAGGTTTTCATCTGAGATGATGTCGTCCATAACCCGTTGGAAGCAAGCTACTCCATTCGTGGCACCGAACGGAATCCTCCTGAATTGGTAGAGGCGTCTACCTGCCTGGAATGCGGTGTAAGGTTTGTCTTCCTCTCGGATGGGAATTTGATGATAGGCGCTTCGCAAATCGATGGTGCTGAATATCTTATAATTGGCCACGCGTTCGACCATCTCGTCTATGCGCGGCAAAGGGTAGGCATCGAGTTGGGTGAAACGATTGACCGTTTGGGAATAATCGACAACCATTCGTTTCTTATGATTCTGATTGGCGGTGACCAACACCTGTGCGCGCCATGGCGAATCGCTCGGTTCTATAATTCCTTCTTCCAGTAATCGCTTGGTCTCTGAAGTGATGAAATTCATATCAGCAGTGCTATATCGCCGCGATTTGATCGCTATCGGTTTACAGACCGGCGACAAGTTAGCAAACAGCTGGGGGGACGTTACCTCTGCGGTGGTCAAAGCATTTAAAATTAGATGAGGTTTGCTTCCTCCAAAGGGTATTTCGACGCTCGTGTGCTGCTTGAGGACATTATGACCCAGAATTACGTCTGCGCATAAATCACGAAGCACCAGTACCCTTACATCCCGATGCGTGTACCCTTTTACGTCCAATTCAACATTGCAGTACCCTCGTATGCGGGACTGTAGTGATGTGGCGGCCATGCATACCGTATTGTCTGTCGGGTGGATCTTCCATTTCCTGCCCTTCACTAGCGAGCTGTTGACGAAACTTTCAGAGCTACCGGTATCAATCAGAGCCTCAGCCATATGCCCGTTAATTCGTAAGTTGATGATAGCCTTGGATAGATTCCCCGGTGAGGCTGCAGTTAGTTTCTTTTGTGAGTAGAGAGCCGCAGAAGTGGGTTTATTTCTCCTTAGAGTATATTTACATACCCTGGCATAATGCCCTTTCTTGTCACAATTCATGCATGTGGCATCTCTGGCGGGGCATTTGTGGCGGGGTGTCTTTTGTACCCACAAAAGAAGCATTTACCAACCGGAGTAGTTGCTGAGGAGTTTGACGAGGTCTGGGTATCCGGCTCCTCGTGTTTTTCTCCATCCCCTGTGTCAGGCTGTGTCTGTGTCTGTGGGGTTCCTTGAGTTTCCACCATAGCGGTGTTCATTAGCAGCATCGGTGTCCCAAATGACTCAGATTGCTGCTGAGCCGTATCCATCGCTCAAGCCTGATCGACTACCTTTTCAAGAGTGGGTTGCGCTTTCTCTAGTAAGCGTTGCCGTATGTGGGCTGATCTGAGTCCTTGGATAAATGCCTCCCGGGTCGCTTCATTTCGGTGTTCCTCGGCGTTTACGGCCCGGAAGCTGCCGTCTTTTCCCAGCTGTTTCAGAGCTTGCAGGAACTGATCGATTGTCTCCCCGGCTGCTTGCTTGCATGTGTTGAGAAGATGTCGTATGTATACCTCGTTCTTGCGCTTCACGTAGAGCGCCTGCAGCACGTCGATCGCTGCTTCGTAGGTGTCACACTCCGAGAAGAGCCTGTATACGCTGGGCGAGACATGATTCACAAGGGCGGCCAATTTGTCAGCTCCCTCTTCGATGATGGTCAGATAGTGTGAGAAGGAACGGAACCAATGCGACCATTTCATTTCTGAGTCAGTCGCGTTTGGGTCTGCGTCAAACCTCTCTGGTTTGTAGATCTTGTCCATCGTTGGTTGAGAGCCGAGAAAACCAAATGGATTAAATTGAAATGAAAACGAGAGAAGAGCCTTCAGAGTGTAGGCTTTATTCCATTTGATTGAAGCCGCTTCTACGGGCACACCAGGGAATACAGGCGCAGCAAGGAGTACATAAGCAGTAAGGTATACACGCGCAACTAATCACCGCAAAATAAATCAGTATAAGCACGGAGTCCGATATACTCTCAATTCTCACCATTCAACGAGCACCAAGTGAACCGCCGCCGTAAACGACAATGCCCCTGGGACAATCACAACCGACCGAGCCGAACCTCAGCTTTATCTATTCCGTGCTCGAGCCGTGCAACATGTGATCACACGTCACGACCTTCAATTCACCACAATTATGTTAATAGATAAAGGCTGAGAAGATATTAAGTTTAATGAATGAACAAAAGTTTATATCGCCCATCGTGTGACTATTCCATGGAGTAGTCCTTGTGCCAGGCAGGCACGCTGGTCGCTCTGGTGGATCGGCGTTGACCTATTGCTGGTGCTGGTGGTGTCACATCGGGCCCCAGTGGGGATGGGGCTCTCGGGATTTCAGGGGCCGATGGTGGCGTCTGAAGGACCGCGCGCCTCGGTGTGCCTCGTCCTGGTGCTGCTGGCGTGTCTGAAACGGGTGTCGTCTTGCGCCGGGATGTGCATACTGACGTCAGTGCCGGCGTGGGCCCCGTTGGTGTCGCAGATATCACGGGTTCGCTGTCGAGGTCAGGCAGTTGCGGTGTTACAACGGGTGCAGGTACAGTGATGCGGGTTGCTAGATCATCATAGATAGACCGGGGTGGCAGCTGGTCATTGCGAACTGGGCTAAACTTGCGCAGGAATTTCCTGTTCCGAAGTGCGACTCTGCCCGAGCCGTCGATCTTGATCACGTATTGGTCGTGTTGGCGTACCTCCACGATACTGCCTGTCTTGTCCCATTTTTTGGGTGGAATCCTGTCTGGTTCTGTACGCGGACTAGGTCCCCTACAGCAAGTGGCGGAAGGCGTTTGGTGTGTTCTGCCCAGGTGTCGGCTGTGCGGATATGACGTTTGCGGAGGGCCTCCTCCCTCGCTTTCAGGGTCTCATGCCAAGTGTCGTGCGGTCTGTACTTCCCGGGGATAATTGGGATGAAATGGCATATCGGGCAGCCGAAGACACACATTGCCGGGGAGATCTTCGTGTCAGGGTCAGGCGTGTTACGATATTGTAGTATCGCTCTCTGCACAGCGTCAGTGTCAAGTTCTCCCTGCGGACTGGTGTTGTCCGTGATATGTCGTTTCATTGTCTTAACTCCAATCTCCGCGCGACAGTTGCTGTGAGGGAAGGCCACCGATGACAAGCGGTGGTGTACGCCCCATCTGTGCAGGAATGACCTGGTCTCGGTGGAGGTGAACTCCGGTCCCCCATCCGACGCGAGCTCTTCTGGTGACCCGTATGTCACGAAGACGCGACGTAAGTAGCTTATGAGTCCGGCAGCGCCACCCGTCGACTTTGAGATGATCGGCCAGTTCGAGTATCTGTCCAGCGTCACAAGGTAGTGTGCACCCCTGTGTACAAAGAAGTCCGAGCACACTGCCTGAAAGGGGCAAACGACCGGGATAGGTGGAGTTGGTGGCGCTCCAGCCTGTGATGGTGCCATCCGGTGGCAGTGTTCGCAGTTTTTCCGAGTGGCGCTGATGTCGGCCGACATGCCTGGCCAGAATACAGAGGATTCTGCAAGGGCGGTCATCATTGATACGCCCTGGTGGGCAGCGTGTAGGGCGCTCAGCACATCGCCGCGGAGTGAGGGTGGTATGACTACTCGGTCCTTGTATAGGATCACTCCATCTGTCGATGTAATGTTCTCGCGGTACTGGTGATAGTCGCGAATTGTCTCTGGCAACTCGATTTTTGAGTCGGGGATGCCGTTCATTGTCATTCCTTGCATATCACCATCGCTGCTGGTGGCTTCCCTGACGCGATCCCATGTTACTGATCACAATGATTCGAGGCCCGTGGCGCACCATGCCAGGTTGTCCTCCTCGACGTCGTCATCATACTCCGGCTCAGTTTGGCGTAGGAGAGACAGGACATCGGTGTGCGTGCTTGGTTGGAGGTGGGTCGCTATGGTGGCATTGTCATCTGGAAGGTTCATGAGTGGAGGTCGCGTGGTGCCGACCGGCCTGCGCGACATGGCATCTGCTGCCTTGTTCTTCATGCCCGGGATATGTATGATGCGGAAGCGATAACGCAGGGTCTTCTTCTTGAGGTTCCTGAGGCGGGGGTTGGGTATGTCGTCAAGTGCTCTGTCCGAAAGGAGCTTCAGCAGTGGTTTGTGGTCTACCGCAACGATCAGGTTCTCGCAGCCCAGTACAAAGTAGCGCGCCTTGTCCAAGGCGTCCGCGACTGCGAGAGCCTCGCCCTCTATGGTCGCGTATCTGGATTCTGCCGCGTGTGGAAATCTGCTGCCGACCAGGGTTATTTTCCATCCATCAGTGCAGCAGAATGGTCTAACTGGCACGCATCGGCAGTGCTTTTGAAGCAACCAGAATCCGATTCCCTCCTTCGACCAGTCCGTGGCGATGCATGTTGGCTTAGTTTTGTCAAATATGCGGACACCGTGTTCGATTTCTTGTACGATCACGTCTTTCGACTCGCGGAATATGTCCTCTAACTCCATGGACCACTGGAAGCGTTCTCCACTTTTCAGGAACTTCCGGAATGGCTGCATTCGTTCGGCCATACTAAATACGTATGCCACCTGGTTGACAAGCCCGAACCATGATCTGACGTCGGTGATGTTACGCGGTTGTGGGAAATCGTGGATTGCTTCCAGGTAGTGGCTGCACGGTCGCACGTCGGTCATGGTGATGGTGAAGCCCGCGAAGTCCACCGTGGGTGCGCTGAAGACAAACTTCTCCGGGTTGAGGATGATTCCATTCCGGCCGCATATATCCAGCCATTGGACCGCCTGGAAGTAGCTCCCCTCAATCGTGTCTGACCATAGTAGCGTGTCATCTACGCACTTGGTCTTGTTACCAATGTCCGCGACGATCTCATCGTATCGTCGTGAGTAACCGTCCCCCGATGCCATATACCCTTGTGGGGCAGATAGGTACCGGTAGCGCCTCCATTGAGTGATGAAGGTCGTCTTGTGGCGGTCGTCCTCGTGTAGGCGGACGCTATGGTAACCGTTCCATGCGTCGAATACTGTCTTGCACTTCCCGTTAGGTACGCGTCTCGCCTGGTGGAACGGGGATTGGGTGTGGTGGGTCTCGTGGAACGCATGCTTGTTCAAGGCCTGAAAGTCGACGGTGTGTTGCGGCTTGCCATTCTTTTTCGCGCAAATTACCATGCGATGACACCATGTCACCGGCGTGCCGACGGGTACTTCCTCCAACACGCCGAGCCGAACGTCCTGGTCGAGGCCTGCTTTTACCTCATCTTGCCAATGTATGGCCACGGAGATGGGAGTGTGATGGGCAACCGGTGTCGCGTTCTCACTGAGCATAAGACGTAGTGGCGGGCCGGTCATTCTCGGTAGTGGCTGGTGTGGGCACGTGTTGAATGTGCTCTAAGCATACATCCTGAGTAAATGTGACTGTAGTGCCTCTCTGTTGGCCTCGGTCGCTGGCATGGGGAGTGCGGTCGGCTTGGTCGGCGGCTCCGCGCGTCGCGGGCAGTCGCACAATTCCGAGGTCGTCAGATTCACCTCTCCGAGTGTCGGGAATCTGTCCGAGATCATTCCCAGGTCCATGCAGGCCGCGAGGGAGAGGAATATGCGGTCTGAAGAGTCCGTCACGTACGCGATTTGGCGCGTCTCCAATCTCCGAGCGTCGTCACTGTTACCGGCGAATCTGACTACCACGGCTCCGAAGATACGAATTCCTTTGTTGTTTGCGGCCTTCATGGTCATGGATACAGGTATGAGGTCCTCGGTACTCAGGCCCATTTGTTGGACGACTTTAATGCCGATCAGGCAGCTCTGGCACCCCGTGTCTGCCATAGCGGGTAGGGTTACCGCGCGGGTGTGTTTCAGGAGGTTAAAACCCAGCGCTTTGTAATCCTCGCGCTTGTTGGTGAGAGTGAGGTTGACGTATGGCTGCAGGTCGGAGATGCGTTTCATCCACTTATCGCACATATCATCGTACAGGTGGTGAGCGAGGGGAAGAGCGCGCATTTCGTCCTCTGTGCTGGCCATGGTGACCGTGCATAGCTCGACGAAGGCTGCCGTCTGTTCGTCGTACATCCCGTCGGTCTCCTTAGATGGGGGTCTTGCCGATCGGCCGCCCAGGCACGCCTTGTCGAGGTGATTCTGACGGTCACACTTCCGGCACTTTTTACCGTATCCGGGGCACTGGCGAGTCTGGCGCACCATTGAGGCGTTTTGCCGTGGCCCACCTCGCTGCAGTAGATGCATACTCCTTCGGGCTTGGCCTTCCGTTTTTCCGGCCTGGCTCCTACTCTGGCACGGACGTCCTGTTGCTTTCCCCGCCGATACGAACTACTGATCGCGTCCGTGCTCTGAGTGTCAAGCAGGTGCGATGCCGAGCGTTTTCCAGACTCTTTGGCCTCGATATACTCCTTTAATGGCATGTCCTGGTTCTTCTCACCGAGTAGGTCAAGTTGTATTGCTTGGTCCGCGTTGCCACGGGCAACCACGTTGCGCAATATCTCTTCCGTGAAGTCGTTGACCTGATCGCACTCCACCTTGGTGCACTTCATTTCATACTTGCACGTGTCCGCCTGCCCCTTGATGCGAGCGTGGAACGACCGGACGGGCTCCTCGTGTCCCTGCCGCATGTTGGACAGGGCCACTCGAGCTACCATCGTGTTCTCCGTCCGGACGGCGAGCGCCTTCATGGCGGCGAGGACGTCTTCTTCATCGCTGCCCACGAGGCTCCTACTCGCCGCGTGAGTGAGGTCCTTTCTCAGCTCCTCCTCACAGCACTCCAGTAGCTGCGCGACTATGTCGGGTCCGACAAGCTTAGTACCTGTTTTGTATTCGCCCCAGCGGGTTATGAAGTACGACCAGGCCTCGCCCGTTCCGGCCAGTGCTATGGAGGGACGCTTGAGTTTCTCCATCTTGGCATTCGAGCTCGCTGCCCTGGGGGCGGCGACGTGCACAGTGGCGTGTATACTCAACATGGCCGCCACCACTGCCGCCTCTGCGTGTGTAGCCATATAGTCACAACCCTCGATCGGGCACTCTGCTTCCACCGGCGCCATAGGAACAGTTATTCTGGAGTAAACGTTCTATTTTCGGTGATGCACACGTGTGTACAGTGTCCTGGGGGCGAAGATTGGGTACAGTACCCGAGAAATCCAAACTCACTGTCGACGTTCTCGTGGTCCGTTTTCACCCAGTCGTGTCCTCCTCAGCACCGACGATCTTTACTCGACTGCATCAAGATGTTTGATTTTCAATAAGAACAGAGTTAAATTTGTTCGACCACTTTATTAGCGTGGAACGACAATAATCAAACAAGTATTGAACAGGTTGAAACGCCCACAACATCCCTGGCTCCGGCTCAGGCTGCGCATGCGCACTGGCACAGGGGACCGTCGATATGTAGAAGTACCGTAAAGTACAATGTTCTCTAATCAGGCCAGAGCACCGCTTAAGAAGATGGCGATCTCCATGGAAACGGCGCCATGGTGGAACACCTTTGGAATATTCCCGCCTTTGGAATAAACTTCCTCACTCTATTCTTTCCCATTCTTCCCTCCAGGCTTTCAAAACAGCTGTTCACCACCACCTCTTATCTTCCCCCATCCAAATCCCCGATCTTTTCTACCCCCAATAATCCACCCAAGCCCACTTCCTTCAATTCTCCTGCTTCCCTTCCTGAAAGTCCCTGTAATGTCCATCTTCTCTTCGCCATGTTCCCCATCCCATCCCCATCCCTCTCCCTTCCACAGTTCACCTAATGTGTCTGTTCCCCACTGTTTTGTCCCTTCCACTCCCGCCCCTCTTGTCTCATGCCTCCTTGTTGTGAGTTGTGTGTTAGCTCTCATACGAGCCTCGACCAAGGTATACAAAAAAATAAATAAAAATAAAAAATAAAAACACGAACTGATGCTGTCCGTGCCGTCGTTTTTAGTTTTACTCGTTTCTCTTGTGACGACTTCCCCGAACGCATGTTCACGTATCGTGTTCGCAGCGGCGACATCGTACGAGGAAGCGGAAGAGAAAGATAAATAAAAATGGGGATTCAGAAGGAGGAGCTACCTGCCAAACGAACCTGTGCATCCCATCGCTGTGTGTTTTTTTGTGGGGGTTTTGCATGTTTGTAGATCTTGAAGTATAAAGATGAAAAGTCCAACAACAATAAAAGTATGAAATGGACGTTTTTCAATAATATTGTGAATCAGACTCCGGCGGCCATTTTGTTTCCAGAGCGAAGCAAGGGGATTGACACGGAACTGAAACAGATTCCTACAGCCATTTTGTTTCCATAGCGAAGCAAGGGGGTTGATACAGAACGACGGGCTTGGAAAGCGATTGCAAGCAATAGCAAGCCGCTGGCTAACGGAACACACCCCTGGTTTCAAAGTCGATTCGTCACGTGTGGAAGGGAAACTTGAGCGGTGATTTTATTCTCCATACCGTCTAAATTCTTCCATCTTTCAAAACAATTAAGATATCTTTGGAAACTAATTGCTGATAATTGTGTAACACAGTAACAAGGCCATTTTCAGCGAGAGAAACGATATTACACGGGCGCTGCCATGTTGGATGGACGGGGGTGGGGGGGGGAGGGGACGGTCTCTGAACTTGATGAACGTCGCTGATTGGCTGCTCGCCACCTCCTTCCGAGTGACGCAGATTGAGGGAATACCGTATGGTGGGATAATTTAAAATGATTTCTGGTCCTTTTGAACTACAAGTAATGTGCAAAGAAAAAGGCGGGAACATTTGCCATATCTACTAATGATGTAATCATGCGCTTCTCGTGTGAATATCGACATTCCAATAACAAGTTTTCAGCAGAATCACCCAGCGACACATTTTTGTCCCACGGTCTCATTCATGAAACACACAAACAATGCTGTACATTGTTTGGGTTTTTCGCTCGCAAATAAAATAATATTTACATTTCGTTTAAATCTGAAACGACGTTTGAATGCAAACAATCATCACTTTGTGCAAAGTTAAAACTGAATTACAAACTAATTCAAAGTTTTACTTCACTTTTATAATTCCAGTAAATAATTGTGTCGGTAATTAATCTTCCTTCTCCATTTTTGTTACTTTTGTCGCTAATAAAGTGAATAAACCCGAAGTGTTTAATAAATGAAGAGATGAGCGTGTAACGGTTCACGTCACATGACGTCATGCATGTTCGTTATGACGCGACCCGTTTCCGGGGCAACGAATGTTGTTTCAAACCGTTATTAGTGTCGAGCGACGTCCCTGTTAAGTCAGTCATGTTGTTTCCAGCTAATGTCGTGTTAATGAGTTTGTCCAAAGTGGACGTGAGAAACAGGACCCTCCATGGATGGGGTAGATACCTTTCCTCTCTCATGAACAAGTTCCATCCAGTAAACTGGATCTTCAAGGCATCTCACCGGGTAAGAGAAATGGGGCTTTGAATGAGAGCGAGGCGGTTGATGGACCGTTGACGCTTAAACTTGATTTGTTTTAATCTCGCAAAATGTTTGTGTCACAATTACGAGTGGAGTCGCAATTACCGAGCCAGACCGACCGGGAAGGAAATGCCGAGAGATGGCGGGAGATGAAATAATCACTTTTATCAAAGATTTTAATTTCCGACACCAAATCAACCGAGTAAAATAAACAGCAATCACCTGTCGCACACATCCTGACGTTGTTGTGTGTTTACATCACACAACGCCATTCAAGAGGAATCACGGGTACGATTCGGGGTCCGTGGCCACGTTGTTGGGGGTCCCGAGCTGCGTTATTGGAGTCCATGGCCTCATTATCGGGGGTCTGTAGCCATGTGATTGGGGGTCCATCGCTGCATTGTTGGGAATCCATGGCCTCATTATCAGTGGTCTGTTGCCATGTTATTGGGGATTATTGTTGCCATGCTTCATTATTGGGGGTCCGTAGCCCAGTTTGACCACACCTTGGCTTTTTTCACAAGATCTTCGCTATTCGTTGTTCACCTTGGCGTCGTGGTTTTCTATAGGTTTTCTTGGCGTATCGGTTTTCTATTATCATCGCTTTTCCGAAACCTTGTGAATTCTTGGCTTTTTTCATTGGCTTACCTTGGCATTTATGAAAATGAGGAGTGGTCACACTGCGGAAGCCACATTATTGGGGGTCCACGGTCTCATTGTTGGGGGTCTGTCGCCGCGTTATTCGGAATCCATAGCTGCGTTATTGGGAGTCTATGGCCTATCTATTTACATCACACAACGCCATTCAAGAGGAATCACGGGTACGATTCGGGGTCCGTGGCCACGTTGTTGGGGGTCCCGAGCTGCGTTATTGGAGTCCATGGCCTCATTATCGGGGGTCTGTAGCCATGTTATTGGGGGTCCATGCTTCATCATTGGGGGTACGAACCACGTTATTGGGGGTCCACAGTCTCATTGTTGGGGGTCCATCGCCACGTTATTGGGGATCCATAGCTGCGTTATTCGTAGTCTATGGCCTCATTATCGGGGGTCTGTCGCCACGTTTTTGGGGGTCTGTGGCCTCATTATCAGGAATCCGTAGTGATGTTGTTGAGGGTCCGTGAAGGAAATTTGACGTACAGTTTTTTTGTGTACAAAGTTGAGGCTCGTGGAAGAGATTCAACATGAGTTGAAAGCGGGAAAACTCTTTAAGAATGGGAAAGTAACTGGAAGTTAGAGAATGATCTAGACATAAGCTTTAAGCACAACAAGGTTCTGAAACAAGTGGAAGGGAAAACTGGACATGAATGCAATGGAAGAAGTAAATGAAATGTGGGAAGGTGGAGAGACAGGTGAGAAACACAATCACCCACAGGAGAAGAGGTGGTTTGGACGGGAGTTAATTTGGGGATGTCCTTGAGGTTCGTGAGCAATCCCGGAAATGAAACAGAAGGTGGGAAGGAGGAAGAAGCTTTATCGGAGAAAGATATTTGGTCAGGTGAGAGTAAAGGGAGATGAAACATTTGAAATTGTGATTTAAATTTTAAGTGACCGACAGAGTTGGCGAAGAAGGAAATACGTAATGGGAGATGTGAGAGGAAAGCAAAATGATAATTGGGACTGAATGTGTTCACGAAAGAAAAGGAGAAAGATAAACGGGAACGGGGAAGTTCAAGTTTGGTTTTTGGTTTGTTTCATCTCCATGGAGATTAAATATAACAATTGACGGAAACAAGAAAAAAATAACGAAAATTGAGCGCTGGAATAATTACTTTTTCTTTGGTTTCATTGATTTAAATGTATTTACTTGCCAATGTTTCCAGAAGATGTCAACGTTGAACTTTTCTGGGTCAGAAATTACTTTCCTTTCATGTTAAGGAGTAGGTGGTCCCTGGTTTCAGGGACAGTGGTCAAGGGGTCCACAGATACAAAAAGGTTAAAAAAGAAATAACCCTGCGTAAATACATAACATCGTCCGATACTTATGTGCTCGTCTTAAATTTTCTCAATGCAGCATGTGGTTGTCGAAACCATTTTGGCAAAAGATAGTTATGTTACCTTGTGCTGCCTATTCTATTGGATAAAAAGGATTGCATCAAATAAAAAGAAGTAAAGGAAGAAGTCTTGAGGAATTACTGACCAACACTGATTTATAAATGACCAAAACATAATTTTATTCTGTTGCAAGTTGCGTCACCTGATCAAGACCAAGTTATTAACACTTTAATAAAGCATCAGGATGATTGTTGGAAGCTAACATAGAGTCAAAAATAAGCAAAGCCGCACATACAAAGAACACCTTGTCCTCCGATACAGTCTTGAGAAATAGGACACAGGAAGGGTCTTTTCAACTCTTGCTTTGCGTTTCCGAGCATGAGTGATATTTCCGACATGCCGAAATTTTGGCTGAATCTTGATATTCTCCCATCTGCGAATGTGAGCAACAAATGTGATTGGTCGAGATGACATAGCATTTTGTCTGAGTACTAAGAAAGTGAAGGTTGTTGAAAGTGCCAACAAGATGAGTTTTGTTCCACAATGTTCAAGTATATAATTCAATTGAAATAAAACAAGAATTTTCAAAGCTGAAGAAAAAAAACAATTTTTTTTTTTTTGTGGGAAGTTCACCACCATTGACGCACCATCATGTCCACCATGCCGAAAACAGCAGGTTTCCAGCTAATGTCGTGTTAATGAGTTTGTCCAAAGTGGACATGAGAAACAGGACACTCCATGGATGGGGTAGATACCTTTCCTCTCTCATGAACAAGTTCCATCCAGTTTACTGGATCTTCAAGGCATCTCACCGGGTAAGAGAAATGGGGCTTTGAATTAGAGCAAGGCGGTTGATGGACCGATGACGCTTAAACTTGATTTGTTTTAATCTCGTAAAATGTTTGTGTCACAATTATGAGTGGAGTTGTAATTACCGAGCCAGACCGACCGGGAAGGAAATTTCAAGAGATGGCGGGAAATGAAATAATCAATTTTCTTATCAAGGATTTGAATTTCCGACACCAAATCAACCGAGTAAAATAAACAGCAATCACCTGTCGCACACATCCTGACGTTGTCATGTGTAAACATCACACAACGCTATTCAACAGGAATCATGCGTACGATTCGGGGTCTGTGGCCACGTTGTTGGGTGTCCCGAGCCGTATCATTGGGGGTCCCGAGCAGTATTATTGGGGGTCAATGGCCGCGTCATTTGGGGTCCGTGGCCATTTTGTGTGGGTCCCAAGCCGTGTTATTGGGGGTCCCAAGCCGTATCATTGGGGTCCCGAGCTGTATTATTGAGGGTCAATGGCCGCGTATTGGGGGTACGTGGCCACGTTGTTGGGTGTCCCAACCCATATTATTGGGTGTCCCAAGCCGTATTATTGCGGGTCCATGGCCTCATTATCGGGGGTCTGTCACCACATTAATGGGGGTCCATAGCTGCGTTATTAGGGGTCCTAGCCCTCATTATCGGGGGTCTGTCGCCACGTTATTGGGGGTCCATGGCTTCATTATTGGGAGTCCATAGCCACGTTTTGGGGGTCCACGTCTCATTGTTGGGGGTCCGTCGCCACATTATTGGGGATCCACAGCTGCGTTATTTGGAATCCATGGCCTCATTTTCGGGGGTCTGTCGCCACGTTATTGGGGGTCCATAGCTGCGTTATTGGGGGTCCATAGCCACATTATTGGGGGTCCACGTTCTCATTGTTTGGGGTCCGTCGCCACGTTATTAGGGGTCCATCGCTGCATTGTTGGGAATCCATGGCCTCATTATCAGTGGTCTGTTGCCATGTTATTGGGGATCCATAGCTGCGTTATTGGATCCATGGCCTCATTATCGGGGGTCTGTAGCCACGTTATTGGGGGTCCATGCTTCATTATTGGGGGTCCGTAGCCCAGTTTGACCACACCTTGGCTTTTTTCACAAGATCTTCGCTATTCGTTGTTCACCTTGGCGTCGTGGTTTTCTATAGGTTTTCTTGGCGTATAGGTTTTCTATTATCATCGCTTTTCCGAAACCTTGTGAATTCTTGGCTTTTTTCATTGGCTTACCTTGGCATTTATGAAAATGAGGAGTGGTCACACTGCGGAAGCCACATTATTGGGGGTCCACGGTCTCATTGTTGGGGGTCTGTCGCCGCGTTATTCGGAATCCATAGCTGCGTTATTGGGAGTCTATGGCCTCATTATCAGGGGTCTGTAGCCACGTTATTGGGGGTCTGTGGCCTCATTATCAGGAATGCGTGTTGATGTTATTGAGGGTCCGTGAAGGAAGTTTGACGTGCAGTTTTTTTTTTGTACAAAGTTGAGGCTTGTTGAAGAACTTGAGCATGAGTTTAAAACGGGAAAACACTTTAAGAATGGGAAAGTAACTGGAAGTTAGAGAAGAATCGAGATATAAGCTTCAAGCACAACAAGGTTCTGAAACAAGTGGAAGGGAAAACTGGACATGAACGCAATGGAAGAAGTAAATGAAAGGTGGGAAGGTGGAGGGACAGGGGAGAAACACAATCACCAACAGGAGAAGACGTGGTTTGGACGGGAGTTAATTTGGGGATGCCCTTTAGGCTTGTGAGCAATCCCGGAAATTAAACAGAAGGTGGGAAGGAGGAAGAAGCTTTATGGGAGAAAGATATTTGGTCAGGTGAGAGTAAAGGGAGATGAAACATTTGAAATTGTGATTTAAGTTTTAAGTGACCGACAGAGTGGGGGAAGAAGGAAATAAAGGGAGATGTGAGAGGAAAGAAACATGAGATTTGGGGCTGAATGTGTTCATGAAAGAAAAGGAGAAAGAGAAACGGGAACGGGGAAGTTCAAAGTTGGTTTTTATTTTGTTTCATCTCCATGGAGATTAAATATAACAATTGACGGAAACAAGCAAAAAATAACGAAAATTGAGCGCTGGAATAATTACTTTTCTTTCGGTTTAATTGACTTTAAATGTATTTACTTGCCAATGTTTCCAGAAGATGTCAAGGTTGAACTTTTCAGGGTCAGAAATTACTTTCCTTTCATGTTCAGGAGTAGGGGGTCCCTGGTTTCAGGGACAGTGGTCAGGGGGTCCACAGGTACAAAAAGGTGAAAAAAGAAAAAACCCTGAGTTAATACATTACATCGTCCGATACTTATGTGCTCGTCTTAAATTTTATCAATACAGTATGTGGTTATCCAAACCATTTTGGCAAAAGATAGGTATATTACCTTGTGCTGGCTATTCTGTTGGACAAAAAGGATTGCATCAAATAAAAAGAAGAAAAGGAAGAAGTCTTGAGGAATTACTGACCAACACTGATTTATAAATGACAAAAACATATTATTTTATTCTGTTGCAAGTTGCGTCACCTGATCAAGACCAAGTTATTTACACTTTAATAAAGCATCAGGATGATTGTTGGAAGCTAAGATAAAGTCATAAATAAGCAAAGCCGTACATACAAAGAATACCTTGTCCTCCGATACAGTCTTGAGAAACAGGACATGGGAAGGGTCTTTTCAACTCTTGCTTTGCATTTCCGAGCATGAGTGATATTTCCTACATGCCGCCATTTTGGCTGAATCTCGGTATTCTCCCATCTGGGAATGTGAGCAACAAATGTGATTGGTGGAGATGACATAGCATTTTGTCGAAGTACTAAGAAAGTGAAGGTTGTTGAAAGTGCCAACAAGACGAGTTTTCTTCCACAATGTTCAAGTATATAATTCAATTGAAATAAAACAAGAATTTTAAAAGGTGAAGAAAAAAAACAATTTTTTGGCAGGGAAAGTTCACCACCATTAACGCACCATCATGTCCACCACGCCTAAAACAGCAGGTTTCCTGATCGGATTACAAAAAAAAAACATTTGTTTAAATGCCAGACAGACAAACTGACGAAATAAATCACCTCAGTCTTCTGTGCACATGTGCGCTTGGAACGAGATGCCGTACAATTTGCCAAATTCAGAGCTAAAGTACTGCTAAACTGCAGGTTCATGTTCCCATTCATGTTTCAATTTGTGTTTTACTGTGTTCAAAATATAACGTGGCCATTTTGTTTCCATCGCGAAGCAAGGGGGTTGATACGGAACGACGGGCTTGGAAAGCGATAGCTAGCCAGAGCAAGCCGCTGGCTAACGGAACACACCCCTGGTTTCAAAGTCGATTCGTCACGTGCTGAAGGGAAACTTGAGCGGTGATTTTATTCTCCATACCGTCTAAATTCTTCCATCTTTCAAAACAATTAAGAAATCTTTGGAAACTAATTGCAGATAATTGTGTAACACAGTAACAGGGCCATTTTCAGCGAGATAAACGATATTCCACGGGCGCTGCCATGCTGGATGGACAGGGGACGGGGGGGGGGAGGGGGGGAGGGGAGGGGACGGTCTCTGATTGGCTGCTCGCTACCTCCTTCCGAGTGACGCAGATTGAGGGAATACCGTATGGTGGGATGATTTAAAATGATTTCTGGGCCTTTTGAACTACAAGTAATGTGCAAAGAAAAAGGCGGGAACATTTGCCATATCTACTAATGATGTAATCATGCGCTTCTCGTGTGAATATCGACATTCCAATAACAAGTTTTCAGCGGAATCACCCAGCGACACATTTTGTCCCACGGTCTCATTCATGTTACACACAAACAATGCTGTATATTGTTTGGGTTTTTCGCTCGCAAACAAAATAATATTTACATTTCGTTTAAATCTGAAACGACGTTTGAATGCAAACAATCATCACTTTGTGCAAAGTTAAAACTGAATTACAAACTAATTCAAACTTTTACTTCACTTTTATAATTCCAGTAAATAATTGTGTCGGTAACGAATCTTCCTTCTCCGTTTTTGTTACTTTTGTCGCTAATAAAGTGAATAAACCCGAAGTGTTTAATAAATGAAGGGATGAGCGTGTAACGGTTCACGACACATGACGTCACGCATGTTCGTTATGACGCGACCCGTTTCCCGGGGCAACGAATGTTGTTTCAAACCGTTATTAGTGTCGAGCGACGTCCCTGTTAAGTCAGTCATGTTGTTTCCAGCTAATGTCGTGTTAATGAGTTTGTCCAAAGTGGACGTGAGAAACAGGAGCCTCTATGGATGGGGTAGATACCTTTCCTCTCTCATGAACAAGTTCCATCCAGTAAACTGGATCTTCAAGGCATCTCACCGGGTAAGAGAAATGGGGCTTTGAATGAGAGCGAGGCGGTTGATGGACCGTTGATGCTTAAACTTGATTTGTTTTAATCTCGCAAAATGTTTGTATCACAATTACGAGTGGAGTCGCAATTACCGAGCCAGACCGACCGGGAAGGAAATGCCGAGAGATGGCGGGAGATGAAATAATCACTTTTATCAAAGATTTTAATTTCCGACACCAAATCAACCGAGTAAAATAAACAGCAATCGCCTGTCGCACACATCCTGACGTTGTTGTGTGTTTACATCACACAACGCCATTCAAGAGGAATCACGGGTACGATTCGGGGTCCGTGGCCACGTTGTTGGGGGTCCCGAGCTGCGTTATTGGAGTCCATGGCCTCATTATCGGGGGTCTGTAGCCATGTGATTGGGGGTCCATCGCTGCATTGTTGGGAATCCATGGCCTCATTATCAGTGGTCTGTTGCCATGTTATTGGGGATCCATAGCTGCGTTATTGGATCCATGGCCTCATTATCGGGGGTCTGTAGCCACGTTATTGGGGGTCCATGCTTCATTATTGGGGGTCCGTAGCCCAGTTTGACCACACCTTGGCTTTTTTCACAAGATCTTCGCTATTCGTTGTTCACCTTGGCGTCGTGGTTTTCTATAGGTTTTCTTGGCGTATCGGTTTTCTATTATCATCGCTTTTCCGAAACCTTGTGAATTCTTGGCTTTTTTCATTGGCTTACCTTGGCATTTATGAAAATGAGGAGTGGTCACACTGCGGAAGCCACATTATTGGGGGTCCACGGTCTCATTGTTGGGGGTCTGTCGCCGCGTTATTCGGAATCCATAGCTGCGTTATTGGGAGTCTATGGCCTCATTATCAGGGGTCTGCAGCCACGTTATTGGGGGTCTGTGGCCTCATTATCAGGAATGCGTGTTGATGTTATTGAGGGTCCGTGAAGGAAGTTTGACGTGCAGTTTTTTTTTGTACAAAGTTGAGGCTTGTTGAAGAACTTGAGCATGAGTTTAAAACGGGAAAACACTTTAAGAATGGGAAAGTAACTGGAAGTTAGAGAAGAATCGAGATATAAGCTTCAAGCACAACAAGGTTCTGAAACAAGTGGAAGGGAAAACTGGACATGAACGCAATGGAAGAAGTAAATGAAAGGTGGGAAGGTGGAGGGACAGGGGAGAAACACAATCACCAACAGGAGAAGACGTGGTTTGGACGGGAGTTAATTTGGGGATGCCCTTAAGGCTTGTGAGCAATCCCGGAAATTAAACAGAAGGTGGGAAGGAGGAAGAAGCTTTATGGGAGAAAGATATTTGGTCAGGTGGAGAGTAAAGGGAGATGAAACATTTGAAATTGTGATTTAAGTTTTAAGTGACCGACAGAGTGGGGGAAGAAGGAAATAAAGGGAGATGTGAGAGGAAAGAAACATGAGATTTGGGGCTGAATGTGTTCATGAAAGAAAAGGAGAAAGAGAAACGGAACGGGAAGTTCAAAGTTGGTTTTTATTTTGTTTCATCTCCATGGAGATTAAATATAACAATTGACGGAAACAAGCAAAAAATAACGAAAATTGAGCGCTGGAATAATTACTTTTCTTTCGGTTTAATTGACTTTAAATGTATTTACTTGCCAATGTTTCCAGAAGATGTCAAGGTTGAACTTTTCAGGGTCAGAAATTACTTTCCTTTCATGTTCAGGAGTAGGGGGTCCCTGGTTTCAGGGACAGTGGTCAGGGGGTCCACAGGTACAAAAAGGTGAAAAAAGAAAAAACCCTGAGTTAATACATTACATCGTCCGATACTTATGTGCTCGTCTTAAATTTTATCAATACAGTATGTGGTTATCCAAACCATTTTGGCAAAAGATAGGTATATTACCTTGTGCTGGCTATTCTGTTGGACAAAAAGGATTGCATCAAATAAAAAGAAGAAAAGGAAGAAGTCTTGAGGAATTACTGACAAACACTGATTTATACATGACAAAAACATATTATTTTATTCTGTTGCAAGTTGCGTCACCTGATCAAGACCAAGTTATTTACACTTTAATAAAGCATCAGGATGATTGTTGGAAGCTAAGATAAAGTCATAAATAAGCAAAGCCGTACATACAAAGAATACCTTGTCCTCCGATACAGTCTTGAGAAACAGGACATGGGAAGGGTCTTTTCAACTCTTGCTTTGCATTTCCGAGCATGAGTGATATTTCCTACATGCCGCCATTTTGGCTGAATCTTGATATTCTCCCATCTGGGAATGTGAGCAACAAATGTGATTGGTGGAGATGACATAGCATTTTGTCGAAGTACTAAGAAAGTGAAGGTTGTTGAAAGTGCCAACAAGACGAGTTTTCTTCCACAATGTTCAAGTATATAATTCAATTGAAATAAAACAAGAATTTTAAAAGGTGAAGAAAAAAAACAATTTTTTGGCAGGGAAAGTTCACCACCATTAACGCACCATCATGTCCACCACGCCTAAAACAGCAGGTTTCCTGATCGGATTACAAAAAAAAACATTTGTTTAAATGCCAGACAGACAAACTGACGAAATAAATCACCTCAGTCTTCTGTGCACATGTGCGCTTGGAACGAGATGCCGTACAATTTGCCAAATTCAGAGCTGAAGTACTGCTAAACTGCAGGTTCATGTTCCCATTCATGTTTCAATTTGTGTTTTACTGTGTTCAAAATATAACGTGGCCATTTTGTTTCCATCGCGAAGCAAGGGGGTTGATACGGAACGACGGGCTTGGAAAGCGATAGCTAGCCATAGCAAGCCGCTGGCTAACGGAACACACCCCTGGTTTCAAAGTCGATTCGTCACGTGCTGAAGGGAAACTTGAGCGGTGATTTTATTCTCCATACCGTCAAAATTCTTCCATCTTTCAAAACAATTAAGATATCTTTGGAAACTAATTGCAGATAATTGTGTAACACAGTAACAGGGCCATTTTCAGCGAGATAAACGATATTCCACGGACGCTGCCATGCTGGATGGACAGGGGACGGGGGGGGGAGGGGTGGGGACGGTCTCTGATTGGCTGCTCGCTACCTCCTTCCGAGTGACGCAGATTGAGGGAATACCGTATGGTGGGATGATTTAAAATGATTTCTGGGCCTCTTGAACTCCAAGTAATGTGCAAAGAAAAAGGCGGGAACATTTGCCATATCTACTAATGATGTAATCATGCGCTTCTCGTGTGAATATCGACATTCCAATAACAAGTTTTCAGCGGAATCACCCAGCGACACATTTTGTCCCACGGTCTCATTCATGTTACACACAAACAATGCTGTATATTGTTTGGGTTTTTCGCTCGCAAACAAAATAATATTTACATTTCGTTTAAATCTGAAACGACGTTTGAATGCAAACAATCATCACTTTGTGCAAAGTTAAAACTGAATTACAAACTAATTCAAACTTTTACTTCACTTTTATAATTCCAGTAAATAATTGTGTCGGTAACGAATCTTCCTTCTCCGTTTTTGTTACTTTTGTCGCTAATAAAGTGAATAAACCCGAAGTGTTTAATAAATGAAGGGATGAGCGTGTAACGGTTCACGACACATGACGTCACGCATGTTCGTTATGACGCGACCCGTTTCGGGGCAACGAATGTTGTTTCAAACCGTTATTAGTGTCGAGCGACGTCCCTGTTAAGTCAGTCATGTTGTTTCCAGCTAATGTCGTGTTAATGAGTTTGTCCAAAGTGGACGTGAGAAACAGGAGCCTCTATGGATGGGGTAGATACCTTTCCTCTCTCATGAACAAGTTCCATCCAGTAAACTGGATCTTCAAGGCATCTCACCGGGTAAGAGAAATGGGGCTTTGAATGAGAGCGAGGCGGTTGATGGACCGTTGATGCTTAAACTTGATTTGTTTTAATCTCGCAAAATGTTTGTATCACAATTACGAGTGGAGTCGCAATTACCGAGCCAGACCGACCGGGAAGGAAATGCCGAGAGATGGCGGGAGATGAAATAATCACTTTTATCAAAGATTTTAATTTCCGACACCAAATCAACCGAGTAAAATAAACAGCAATCGCCTGTCGCACACATCCTGACGTTGTTGTGTGTTTACATCACACAACGCCATTCAAGAGGAATCACGGGTACGATTCGGGGTCCGTGGCCACGTTGTTGGGGGTCCCGAGCTGCGTTATTGGAGTCCATGGCCTCATTATCGGGGGTCTGTAGCCATGTGATTGGGGGTCCATCGCTGCATTGTTGGGAATCCATGGCCTCATTATCAGTGGTCTGTTGCCATGTTATTGGGGATCCATAGCTGCGTTATTGGATCCATGGCCTCATTATCGGGGGTCTGTAGCCACGTTATTGGGGGTCCATGCTTCATTATTGGGGGTCCGTAGCCCAGTTTGACCACACCTTGGCTTTTTTCACAAGATCTTCGCTATTCGTTGTTCACCTTGGCGTCGTGGTTTTCTATAGGTTTTCTTGGCGTATCGGTTTTCTATTATCATCGCTTTTCCGAAACCTTGTGAATTCTTGGCTTTTTTCATTGGCTTACCTTGGCATTTATGAAAATGAGGAGTGGTCACACTGCGGAAGCCACATTATTGGGGGTCCACGGTCTCATTGTTGGGGGTCTGTCGCCGCGTTATTCGGAATCCATAGCTGCGTTATTGGGAGTCTATGGCCTCATTATCAGGGGTCTGCAGCCACGTTATTGGGGGTCTGTGGCCTCATTATCAGGAATGCGTGTTGATGTTATTGAGGGTCCGTGAAGGAAGTTTGACGTGCAGTTTTTTTTTGTACAAAGTTGAGGCTTGTTGAAGAACTTGAGCATGAGTTTAAAACGGGAAAACACTTTAAGAATGGGAAAGTAACTGGAAGTTAGAGAAGAATCGAGATATAAGCTTCAAGCACAACAAGGTTCTGAAACAAGTGGAAGGGAAAACTGGACATGAACGCAATGGAAGAAGTAAATGAAAGGTGGGAAGGTGGAGGGACAGGGGAGAAACACAATCACCAACAGGAGAAGACGTGGTTTGGACGGGAGTTAATTTGGGGATGCCCTTAAGGCTTGTGAGCAATCCCGGAAATTAAACAGAAGGTGGGAAGGAGGAAGAAGCTTTATGGGAGAAAGATATTTGGTCAGGTGAGAGTAAAGGGAGATGAAACATTTGAAATTGTGATTTAAGTTTTAAGTGACCGACAGAGTGGGGGAAGAAGGAAATAAAGGGAGATGTGAGAGGAAAGAAACATGAGATTTGGGGCTGAATGTGTTCATGAAAGAAAAGGAGAAAGAGAAACGGGAACGGGGAAGTTCAAAGTTGGTTTTTATTTTGTTTCATCTCCATGGAGATTAAATATAACAATTGACGGAAACAAGCAAAAAATAACGAAAATTGAGCGCTGGAATAATTACTTTTCTTTCGGTTTAATTGACTTTAAATGTATTTACTTGCCAATGTTTCCAGAAGATGTCAAGGTTGAACTTTTCAGGGTCAGAAATTACTTTCCTTTCATGTTCAGGAGTAGGGGGTCCCTGGTTTCAGGGACAGTGGTCAGGGGTCCACAGGTACAAAAAGGTGAAAAAGAAAAAACCCTGAGTTAATACATTACATCGTCCGATACTTATGTGCTCGTCTTAAATTTTATCAATACAGTATGTGGTTATCCAAACCATTTTGGCAAAAGATAGGTATATTACCTTGTGCTGGCTATTCTGTTGGACAAAAAGGATTGCATCAAATAAAAAGAAGAAAAGGAAGAAGTCTTGAGGAATTACTGACCAACACTGATTTATAAATGACAAAAACATATTATTTTATTCTGTTGCAAGTTGCGTCACCTGATCAAGACCAAGTTATTTACACTTTAATAAAGCATCAGGATGATTGTTGGAAGCTAAGATAAAGTCATAAATAAGCAAAGCCGTACATACAAAGAATACCTTGTCCTCCGATACAGTCTTGAGAAACAGGACATGGGAAGGGTCTTTTCAACTCTTGCTTTGCATTTCCGAGCATGAGTGATATTTCCTACATGCCGCCATTTTGGCTGAATCTTGATATTCTCCCATCTGGGAATGTGAGCAACAAATGTGATTGGTGGAGATGACATAGCATTTTGTCGAAGTACTAAGAAAGTGAAGGTTGTTGAAAGTGCCAACAAGACGAGTTTTCTTCCACAATGTTCAAGTATATAATTCAATTGAAATAAAACAAGAATTTTAAAAGGTGAAGAAAAAAAACAATTTTTTGGCAGGGAAAGTTCACCACCATTAACGCACCATCATGTCCACCACGCCTAAAACAGCAGGTTTCCTGATCGGATTACAAAAAAAAAACATTTGTTTAAATGCCAGACAGACAAACTGACGAAATAAATCACCTCAGTCTTCTGTGCACATGTGCGCTTGGAACGAGATGCCGTACAATTTGCCAAATTCAGAGCTGAAGTACTGCTAAACTGCAGGTTCATGTTCCCATTCATGTTTCAATTTGTGTTTTACTGTGTTCAAAATATAACGTGGCCATTTTGTTTCCATCGCGAAGCAAGGGGGTTGATACGGAACGACGGGCTTGGAAAGCGATAGCTAGCCATAGCAAGCCGCTGGCTAACGGAACACACCCCTGGTTTCAAAGTCGATTCGTCACGTGCTGAAGGGAAACTTGAGCGGTGATTTTATTCTCCATACCGTCAAAATTCTTCCATCTTTCAAAACAATTAAGATATCTTTGGAAACTAATTGCAGATAATTGTGTAACACAGTAACAGGGCCATTTTCAGCGAGATAAACGATATTCCACGGACGCTGCCATGCTGGATGGACAGGGGACGGGGGGGGAGGGGTGGGGACGGTCTCTGATTGGCTGCTCGCTACCTCCTTCCGAGTGACGCAGATTGAGGGAATACCGTATGGTGGGATGATTTAAAATGATTTCTGGGCCTCTTGAACTCCAAGTAATGTGCAAAGAAAAAGGCGGGAACATTTGCCATATCTACTAATGATGTAATCATGCGCTTCTCGTGTGAATATCGACATTCCAATAACAAGTTTTCAGGGGAATCACCCAGCGACACATTTTGTCCCACGGTCTCATTCATGAAATACACAAACAATGCTGTATATTGTTTGGGTTTTTCGCTCGCAAACAAAATAATATTTACATTTCGTTTAAATCTGAAACGACGTTTGAATGCAAACAATCATCACTTTGTGCAAAGTTAAAACTGAATTACAAACTAATTCAAACTTTTACTTCACTTTTATAATTCCAGTAAATAATTGTGTCGGTAATTAATCTTCCTTCTCCGTTTTTGTTACTTTTGTCGCTAATAAAGTGAATAAACCCGAAGTGTTTAATAAATGAAGGGATGAGCGTGTAACGGTTCACGTCACATGACGTCACGCATGTTCGTTATGACGCGACCCGTTTCCCGGGGCAACGAATGTTGTTTCAAACCGTTATTAGTGTCGAGCGACGTCCCTGTTAAGTCAGTCATGTTGTTTCCAGCTAATGTCGTGTTGATGAGTTTGTCCAAAGTGGACGTGAGAAACAGGACCCTCCATGGATGGGGGAGATACCTTTCCTCTCTCATGAACAAGTTCCATCCAGTAAACTGGATCTTCAAGGAATCTCCCCGGGTAAGAGAAATGGGGCTTTGAATGAGACCGAGGCGGTTGATGGACCGTTGACGCTTAAACTTGATTTGTTTTAATCTCACAAAATGTTTGTGTCACAATTACGAGTGGAGTCGCAATTACCGAGCCAGACCGACCGGGAAGGAAATGCCGAGAGATGGCGGGAGATGAAATAATCACTTTTATCAAAGATTTTAATTTCCGACACCAAATCAACCGAGTAAAATAAACAGCAATCACCTGTCGCACACATCCTGACGTTGTCGTGTGTTTACATCACACAACGCTATTCAACAGGAATCACGGGTACGTTTGGGGTCCGTGGCCACGTTGTTGGGGGTCCCGAGCTGCGTTATTGGAGTCCATGGCCTCATTATCGGGGGTCTGTAGCCATGTTATTGGGGGTCCACAGTCTCATTGTTGGGGGTCCATCGCCACGTTATTGGGGATCCATAGCTGCGTTATTGGGAGTCTATGGCCTCATTATCGGGGGTCTGTCGCCACGTTATTGGGGGACTGTGGCCTCATTATCAGGAATCCGGAGTGATGTTGTTGAGGGTCCGTGAAGGAAATTTGACGTGCAGTTTTTTTGTGTACAAAGTTGAGGCTCGTGGAAGAGATTCAACATGAGTTGAAAGCGGGAAAACTCTTTAAGAATGGGAAAGTAACTGGAAGTTAGAGAATGATCTAGACATAAGCTTTAAGCACAACAAGGTTCTGAAACAAGTGGAAGGGAAAACTGGACATGAATGCAATGGAAGTAGTAAATGAAAGGTGGGAAGGTGGAGAGACAGGTGAGAAACACAATCACCCACAGGAGAAGAGGTGGTTTGGACGGGAGTTAATTTGGGGATGCCCGTGAGGTTCGTGAGCAATCCCGGAAATGAAACAGAAGGTGGGAAGGAGGAAGAAGCTTTAAGGGAGAAAGATATTTGGTCAGGTGAGAGTAAAGGGAGATGAAACATTTGAAATTGTGATTTAAATTTTAAGTGACCGACATAGTGGGCGAAGAAGGAAATACGTAATGGGAGATGTGAGAGGAAAGCAAAATAATAATTGGGACTGAATGTGTTCACGAAAGAAAAGGAGAAAGATAAACGGGAACGGGGAAGTTCAAGTTTGGTTTTTGGTTTGTTTCATCTCCATGGAGATTAAATATAACAACTGACGGAAACAAGCAAAAAATAACGAAAATTGAGCGCTGGAATAATTACTTTTCTTTCGGTTTAATTGATTTTAATGCATTTACTTGCCAATGTTTCCAGAAGATGTCAACGTTGAACTTTTCTGGGTCAGAAATTACTTTCCTTTCATGTTAAGGAGTAGAGCGTCCCTGGTTTCAGGGACAGTAGTCAAGGGGTCCACAGATACAAAAATGTTAAAAAAGAAAAAACCCTGCGTTAATACATAACATCCTCCGATACTTATGTGCTCGTCTTAAATTTTCTCAATGCAGTATGTGGTTGTCCAAACCATTTTGGCAAAAGATAGTTATGTTACCTTGTGCTGCCTATTCTATTGGATAAAAAGGATTGCATCAAATAAAAAGAAGAAATGGAAGAAGTCTTGAGGAATTACTGACCAACACTGATTTATAAATGACCAAAACATAATTTTATTCTGTTGCAAGTTGCGTCACCTGATCAAGACCAAGTTATTCACACTTTAATAAAGCATCAGGATGATTGTTGGAAGCTAACATAGAGTCAAAAATAAGCAAAGCCGCACATACAAAGAACACCTTGTCCTCCGATACAGTCTTGAGAAATAGGACACGGGAAGGGTCTTTTCAACTCTTGCTTTGCGTTTCCGAGCATGAGTGATATTTCCGACATGCCGACATTTTGGCTGAATCTTGATATTCTCCCATCTGGGAATGTGAGCAACAAATGTGATTGGTCGAGATGACATAGCATTTTGTCTGAGAACTAAGAAAGTGAAGGTTGTTGAAAGTGCCAACAAGATGAGTTTTGTTCCACAATGTTCAAGTATATAATTCAATTGAAATAAAACAAGACTTTTCAAAGCTGAAGAAAAAAAACAATTTTTTTTGGGGGGGGGGAGTTCACCACCATTGACGCACCATCATGTCCACCATGCCGAAAACAGCAGGTTTCCAGCTAATGTCGTGTTAATGAGTTTGTCCAAAGTGGACATGAGAAACAGGACACTCCATGGATGGGGTAGATACCTTTCCTCTCTCATGAACAAGTTCCATCCAGTTAACTGGATCTTCAAGGCATCTCACCGGGTAAGAGAAATGGGGCTTTGAATTGGAGCGAGGCGGTTGATGGACCGATGATGCTTAAACTTGATTTGTTTTAATCTCGCAAAATGTTTGTGTCACAATTATGAGTGGAGTCGCAATTACCGAGCCAGACCGACCGGGAAGGAAATTTCAAGAGATGGCGCGAAATGAAATAATCAGTTTTCTTATCAAGGATTTGAATTTCCGACACCAAATCAACAGGGTAAAATAAACAGCAATCACCTGTCGCACACATCCTGACGTTGTCATGTGTAAACATCACACAACGCTATTCAACAGGAATCATGCGTACGATTCGGGGTCTGTGGCCACGTTGTTGGGTGTCCCGAGCCGTATTATTGGGGGTCCCGAGCTGTATTATTGAGGGTCAATGGCCGCGTATTGGGGGTCCGTGGCCACGTTGTTGGGTGTCCCAAGCCGTATTATTGGGGGTCCCGAGCCGTATTATTGGGTGTCCCAAGCCGTATTATTGGGTGTTCCAAGCCGTATTATTGCGGGTCCATGGCCTCATTATCGGGGGTCCACATTAATGGGGGTCCATAGCTGCGTTATTAGGGGTCCTAGCCCTCATTATAAGGGGTCTGTCGCCACGTTATTGGGGGTCCATGGCTTCATTATTGGGAGTCCATAGCCACGTTTTGGGGGTCCACTGTCTCATTGTTGTGGGTCCGTCGCCACATTATTGGGGGTCCATAGCTGCGTTATTTGGAATCCATGGCCTCATTTTCGGGGGTCTGTCGCCACGTTATTGGGGGTCCATAGCTGCGTTATTGGGGGTCCGTAGCCACATTATTGGGGGTCCACGTTCTCATTGTTTGGGGTCCGTCGCCACGTTATTGGGGGTCCATCGCTGCATTGTTGGGAATCCATGGCCTCATTATCAGTGGTCTGTTGCCATGTTATTGGTGATTCATGGCTGCGTTATTGGATCCATGGCCTCATTATCGGGGGTCTGTAGCCACGTTATTGGGGGTCCATGCTTCATTATTGGGGGTCCGTAGCCCAGTTTGACCACACCATGGCTTTTTTCACAAGATCTTCGCTATTCGTTGTTCACCTTGGCGTCGTGGTTTTCTATAGGTTTTCTTGGCGTATAGGTTTTCTATTATCATCGCTTTTCCAAAACCTTGTGAATTCTTCGCTTTTTTCATTGGCTTACCTTGGCATTTATGAAAATGAGGAGTGGTCACACTGCGGAAGCCACGTTATTGGGGGTCCACGGTCTCATTGTTGGGGGTCTGTCGCCGCGTTATTCGGAATCCATAGCTGCGTTATTGGGAGTCTATGGCCTCATTATCAGGGGTCTGTAGCCATGTTATTGGGGGTCTGTGGCCTCATTATTAGGAATGCGTGTTGATGTTATTGAGGGTCCGTGAAGGAAGTTTGACGTGCAATTTTTTTTTGTACAAAGTTGAGGCTTGTTGAAGAACTTGAGCATGAGTTTAAAACGGGAAAAAACTTTAAGAATGGGAAAGTAACTGGAAGTTAGAGAAGAATCGAGATATAAGCTTCAAGCACAACAAGGTTCTGAAACAAGTGGAAGGGAAAACTGGACATGAACGCAATGGAAGAAGTAAATGAAAGGTGGGAAGGTGGAGGTACAGGGGAGAAACACAATCACCAACAGGAGAAGACGTGGTTTGGACGGGAGTGAATTTGGGGATGCCCTTGAGGCTTGTGAGCAATCCCGAAAATTAAACAGAAGGTGGGAAGGAGGAAGAAGCTTTATGGGAGAAAGATATTTGGTCAGGTGAGAGTAAAGGGAGATGAAACATTTGAAATTGTGATTTAAGTTTTAAGTGACCGACAGAGTGGGCGAAGAAGGAAATAAAGGGAGATGTGAGAGGAAAGAAAAATGAGATTTGGGGCTGAATGTGTTCATGAAAGAAAAGGAGAAAGAGAAACGGGAACAGGGAAGTTCAAAGTTGGTTTTTATTTTGTTTCATCTCCATGGAGATGAAATATAACAATTGACGGAAACAAGCAAAAAATAACGAAAATTGAGCGCTGGAATAATTACTTTTCTTTCGGTTTAATTGACTTTAAATGTATTTACTTGCCAATGTTTCCAGAAGATGTCAAGGTTGAACTTTTCTGGGTCAGAAATTACTTTCCTTTCATGTTCAGGAGTAGGGGGTCCCTGGTTTCAGGGACAGTGGTCAAGGGGTCCACAGGTACAAAAAGGTGAAAAAAGAAAAAACCCTGAGTTAATACATTACATCGTCCGATACTTATGTGCTCGTCTTAAATTTTCTCAATACAGTATGTGGTTATCCAAACCATTTTGGCAAAAGATAGGTATGTTACCTTGTGCTGGCTATTCTGTTGGACAAAAAGGATTGCATCAAATAAAAAGAAGAAAAGGAAGAAGTCTTGAGGAATTTCTGACCAACACTGATTTATAAATGACCAAAACATAACTTTATTCTGTTGCAAGTTGCGTCACCTGATCAAGACCAAGTTATTCTCACTTTAATAAAGCATCAGGATGATTGTTGGAAGCTAACAAAGAGTCCAAAATAAGCAAAGCCGCACATACAAAGAAGACCTTGTCCTCCGATACAGTCTTGAGAAATAGGACACAGGAAGGGTCTTTTCAACTCTTGCTTTGCGTTTCCGAGCATGAGTGATATTTCCGACATGCCGACATTTTGGCTGAATCTTGATATTCTCCCATCTGGGAATGTGAGCAACAAATCTGATTGGTCGAGATGACATAGCATTTTGTCTGAGAACTAAGAAAGTGAAGGTTGTTGAAAGTGCCAACAAGATGAGTTTTGTTCCACAATGTTCAAGTATATAATTCAATTGAAATAAAACAAGATTTTTAAAAGCTGAAGAAAAAAAACAATTTTTGGGGGGGGGAGGAAGTTCACCACCATTAACGCACCATCATGTCCACCACGCCTAAAACAGCAGGTTTCCTGTTCGGATTACAAAAAAAAACATTTGTTTATGGTTTTTTTTTTCCATCGCGAAGCAAGGGTGTTGATACGGAACGACGGGCTTGGAAAGCGATAGCTAGCCATAGCAAGCCGCTGGCTAACGGAACACACCCCTGGTTTCAAAGTCGATTCGTCACATGCTGAAGGGAAACTTGAGCGGTGATTTTATTCTCCATACCGTCTAAATTCTTCCATCTTTCAAAACAATTAAGAAATCTTTGGAAACTAATTGCAGATAATTGTGTAACACAGTAACAAGGCCATTTTCAGCGAGATAAACGATATTCCACGGGCGCTGCCATGCTGGATGGACAGGGGACGGGGGGGAGGGGGAGGGGAGGGAACGGTCTCTGATTGGCTGCTCGCTTCCTCCTTCCGAGTGACGCAGATTGAGGGAATACCGTATGGTGGGATGATTGAAAATGATTTCTGGTCCTTTTGAACTCCAAGTAATGTGCAAAGAAAAAGGCGGGAACATTTGCCATATCTACTAATGATGTAATCATGCGCTTCTCGTGTGAATATCGACATTCCAATAACAAGTTTTCAGCGGAATCACCCAGCGACACATTTTTGTCCCACGGTCTCATTCATGTTACACACAAACAATGCTGTATATTCTTTGGGTTTTTCGCTCGCAAAGAAAATAATATTTACATTTCGTTTAAATCTGAAACGACGTTTGAATGCAAACAATCATCACTTTGTGCAAAGTTAAAACTGAATTACAAACTAATTAAAACTTTTACTTCACTTTTATAATTCCAGCAAATAATTGTGTCGGGAATTAATCTTCCTTCTCCGTTTTTGTTACTTTTGTCGCTAATAAAGTGAATAAACCCGAAGTGTTTAATAAATGATGGGATGAGCGTGTAACGGTTAAAGTCACATGACGTCACGCATGTTCGTTATGACGCGACCCGTTTCCCGGGGCAACGAATGTTGTTTCAAACCGTTATTAGTGACGAGCGACGTCCCTGTTAAGTCAGTCATGTTGTTTCCAGCTAATGTCGTGTTAATGAGTTTGTCCAAAGTGGACGTGAGAAACAGGACCCTCCATGGATGGGGTAGATACCTTTCCTCCCTCATGAACAAGTTCCATCCAGTAAACTGGATCTTCAAGGCATCTCACCGGGTAAGAGAAATGGGGCTTTGAATGAGAGCGAGGCGGTTGATGGACCGTTGACGCTTAAACTTGATTTGTTTTAATCTCGAAAAATGTTTGTGTCACAATTACGAGTGGAGTCGCAATTACCGAGCCAGACCGACCGGGAAGGAAATGCCGAGAGATGGCGGGAGATGAAATAATCACTTTTATCAAGGATTTTAATTTCTGACACCAAATCAACCGAGTAAAATAAACAGCAATCACCTGTCGCACACATCCTGACGTTGTCGTGTGTTTACATCACACAACGCTATTCAACAGGAATCACGGGTACGATTCGGGGTCCGTGGCCACGTTGTTGGGGGTCCCGAGCTGCATTATTGGAGTCCATGGCCTCATTATCGGGGGTCTGTAGCCATGTGATTGGGGGTCCATGCTTCATTATTGGGGGTCCGTACGACGTTATTGGGTGTCCACAGTCTCATTGTTGGGGGTCCATCGTCACGTTATTGGGGATCCATAGCTGCGTTATTGGTAGTCTATGGTCTAATTATCGGGGGTCTGTCGCCACGTTATTGGGGGTTTGTGGCCTCATTATCAGGAATCCATGGTGATGTTGTTGAGGGTCCGTGAAGGATGTTTGACGTGCAGTTTTTTTGTGTGCAAAGTTCAGGCTCGTGGAAGAGATTCAACATGAGTTGAAAGCGGGAAAACACTTTAAGAATGGGAAAGTCACTGGAAGTTCGAGAATAATCTCGACATCAGCTTTAAGCACAACAAGGTTCTGAAACAAGTGGAAGGGAAAACTGGACATGAACGCATTGGAAGAAGTAAATGAAAGGTGGGAAGGTGGAGGGACAGGGGAGAAGCACAATCACCCACAGGAGAAGAGGTGGTTTGGACGGGAGTGAAGTTGGGGATGCCCTTGAGGTTCGTGAGCAATCCCGGAAATTAAACAGAAGGTGGGAAGGAGGAAGAAGCTTTATCGGAGAAAGATATTTGGTCAGGTGAGAGTAAAGGGAGATGAAACATTTGAAATTGTGATTTAAATTGTAAGTGACTGAAAGAGTGGGCGAAGAAGGAAATACAGTCATGCGCCACTTTACGACGGGGTTACGTTCTGAGAAACGCATCGTTATGCGACGTCGTCGTTGTGCGAACATCATTTTTTTTTTTCGTTTTTGAACATCCTACTTACACAAACCTCGACACCTGGGCTATAGGGTATAGCCTATTGCTCCTCGGATACAAACCTATTCAGCATGTTACTGTGCTGAATACTGTCTGCTATTGTTACACGCATTCAAGAGAGACGGAAGACACGTTAGTTTTACCATTGTGCTGTTCATGACGGCCATCGGTGTTCTTAGCAGCAGCTTACAATCGCATCTCGCATCAATTATAGAAAGATGAATAAATAGCGTTTGGATTTTATAAACACGTAATCATTGCATCGATGTTGTAATTTATAAATGAAGAAACGAGCTCCTGTCAATTGTGATATATATTTTCGGAACAGTGCGATTGTTTTACCAACATGAAAAGCTTCAACAAAAAGGAATTTGTGTTTTAATTTCGACTGCAACAACAACGATTTATTCGCGGAATTCTTCAATTCAAAGGTAATTTACTTGCTGGAAGGAAAACGTGCAAACATTGGTTCAGTTTGAAAGCCGATTTCCTTGAATCCCGATTTAGCACGACCCTGCTTTTTTCGCGATGACAGTTTATGGACCTCAACGATCGCATTATAACAGGGCCACACTGTCGTTTATTATTATCATTATGAAGTATTATGCACTGTACAGCGTACATAATTGTACGTGCTATTTTTATACGACTGGCAGCGCTACGTCGGCTGCATCACTCGGCGATAGGAATTTTTCAGCTACATTTTTTTTTCATTTTTTTTTTCCAGAGCTGGCAGATCCGTCGTATATGCGATCCGCCGTTGCCTGGAACGTCGTTAAGCGGCGCATGACTGTAATGGGAGATGTGAGAGGAAAGAAAAATGAGATTTGGGGCTGAATGTGTTCATGAAAGAAAAGGAGAAAGATAAATGGGAACGGGGAAGTTCAAGTTTGGTTTTTGGTTTGTTTCATCTCCATGGAGATTAAATATAACAATTGATGGAAACAAGCAAAAAATAACGAAAATTGAGTGCTGGAATAATTACTTTTCTTTCGGTTTAATTCATTTTAATGTATTTACTTGCCAATGTTTCCCGAAGAAGTCAAGGTTGAACTTTTCTGGGTCAGACATTACTTTCCTTTCATGTCAAGGAGTAGGGGGTCCCTGGTTTCAGGGAGTGTCAAGGGGTCCACAGGTACAAAAAGGTTAAAAAAAAAAAAACCCTGAGTTAAGACATGACATCGTCCGATACTTATGTGCTCGTCTTAAATTTTCTCAATACAGTATGTGGTTGTCTAAACCCGTCTTCTTCTTCTTCTTCTTCGTTCAGCTCGCTCCCGTTAGGGGTCGCCACAGCGGATCAACCGTCTCCATTTCGCTCTAACCTCCACATCTTCCATTGACACTCCAACCACCCGCATGTCTGCCCTCACCGTATCCATGAACCTCTTCTTTGGCCTTCCTCTTCTCCTGCCTGGCGGCTCCATCTTCAACTTCCTTCTCCCGATATACTCCGCTTCCCTCCTGAGCACATGTCCAAACCATCTCAATCTCGCCTCTCTCACTTTGTCTCCAAACTGTCCTACCTGCGCTGTCCCTCTAATATACTCATTCCTTATCCTGTCCATCCTCGTCACTCCCAACGAGAATCGCAGCATCTTTAACTCTGCCACCTCCAGCTCCGCTTCCTGTCTTTTTGTTAGTGCCACCGCCTCCAAACCATACAACATCGCTGGTCTTACTACCGTCTTATATACTTTCCCCTTCACTCTTGCAGCTACCCTTCTGTCACAAATCACTCCTGCAACTCTTCTCCACCCACTCCATCCTGCCTGCACTCTCCTTTTTCACATCTCTCCCACACTCTCCGTTACTTTGGACTGTTGATCCCAAGTATTTAACCCATCCACCTTCCCCACCACAACTCCTTGCAACCGCACCATACCACCACCCTCCCTCTCATTTCCGCACATGTACTCCGTCTTACTCTGACTGACTATCATTCCCCTTCTCTCCAGTGCGTACCTCCACCTCTCGAGGCTCGCTTCAGCCTGCTCCCCACTCTCCCTGCAGATCATGATGTCATCCGCGAACATCATAGTCCATGGGGACTCCAGTCTGATCTCGTCCGTCAACCTGTCCATCACCATTGCAAACAGGAAAGGGCTCGGAGTCGATCCTTGGTGCAATCCCACTTTTACCTTAAACCGGTCCGTCATTCCTCCCGCACACCTCTCCGCTGTCACACTGTCCACATTCATATCCTGCACGATCCTCACATACTTCTCCACCACTCCCGACTTCCTCATGCAATACCACAACTCCTCTCTTGGCACCCTATCATAAGCTTTTTCTAAATCCACAAACACATAATGTAACTCCTTCTGGCCTTCCCTATACTTCTCCATCAACATTCTCAAAGCAAACATCGCATCAGTGGTGCTCTTTCCTGGCATAAACCCATATTGCTGCTCACAGATCGTCACCTCTCCTCTCAACTTTGCTTCCACTACTCTTTCCCACAACTTCATGGTGTGGCTTAACAACTTTATCCCTCTGTAATTTCCACAGCTCTGCACATCACCCTTATTCTTGAAAATGGGAACCAGTACACTTAATCTCCACTCCTCCGGCATCCTCTCACTTTCCAAGACTTTATTAAACAATCTGGTTAACAACCCCACTGCCATCTTTCCGAAGCACTTCCATGCCTCCACTGGTATACCATCTGGGCCAACCACCTTTCCACTTTTCATCTTCTTCATAGCAGTCCTCACTTCAACTTTACTGATCCACCCGACTTCCAGATTCACTATCTCCACCTCTTCCAACCTTCTCTCTCTCACATTTTCTTCATTCATCAGCTCCTCAAAGTACTCCATCTACCTTCTCAACACACTCTCCTTGCTCGTCAGCACATTCCCATTTGCGTCCTTTATCACCCTAACCTGCAGCACATCCTTCCCAGCTCGGTCCCTCTGTCTTGCCAATCGGTATAAATTATTTTCCCCTTCTTTTGTATCCGACTTCTCATACAGCTCATCATATGCCTTTTCCTTGGCCTTTGCCACCTCTCTTTTTGCCTTTCGCTGCCACTCCTTGTACTCCTGCCTACTTTCTTCATCACTCTGACTATCCCACTTCTTTTTTGCCAACCCCTTCTTCCTTATACTTTCATGTACTTCCTCATTCCACCACCAAGTCTCCTTATCTTCCTTTCTCTGTCCAGATGTCACACCAAGTACCTTCCTAGCTATCTCCCTCACAACTTCTGCTGTCGTTGCCCAATCATCCCACCCATCTTTACCACCATCCAACGCCTGTCTCTCCTCCTCCCTAAATTTCACACAACAGTCTTCCTCCTTCAGCTTCCACCATCTGGTCCTTGGTTCAGCCCTCACTCTCTTCCTCAACCTCACCTCTAAAGTCATCCTACAGACCACCAATTGATGCTGTCGAGCTACACTCTCCCCTGCCACCACCTTACAGTCACTAATCTCTTTCAGGTTGCATCTCCTGCTTAAGATGTAATCCACCTGTGTGCACTTTCCTCCACTCTTGTATGTCACCCTGTGTTTCTCCTTCTTCTTGAAATACATATTTACCACTGCCATTTCCATTCTTTTTGCAAACTCAACCACCATTTGCCCTTCCACATTTCTCTTGTTGAGACGGTACCTACCCATCACCTCCTCATCCTCTTTATTCCCTTCCCCAACATGCCCATTGATATCTGCTCCAATCACCACTCTTCCATCATTGGATACACTCTCCACCACTTCATCTAACTCACTCCAGAAATCTTCTTTATACTCCATCTCACACCCCATATGGGGAAAGCCTGGTGTTGGCTTAGTGGTTAGGGTGGTGGCTTGGGATCCCAGGGTCCTGAGTTCAAGCCCCGTTGGCTGCTGAATTAACACCAGGGGGTTGACTCAGCCTGTCATCCTTCCGAGGTCGTCGAAATGAGTACCATTGTACTGGTCCCGGTGTATGCCCCGGTTAGAATAGGTGTACCATATCCCTGTGTGTCGTAAGAGGCGACCAGGGTTGGCGTCAGGAAGGGCATCCGGCCATAAAACATTGCCTCAAGAAAAAGCCCAACCCCTGCACAGCAGGGAAAAATGGCTATAAAAACGGTCATTTTTCACACCCCATATGTGGGGCATATGCACTGATGACATTCATCATCACCCCTTCAATTTCCAACTTCACACTCATCACTCGGTTCGACACTCTCCTCACCTCCAATACCCTCTTGACATAATCTTCCTTCAGGATTACCCCGACACCATTTCTCCTCCCATCCACACCATGGTAGAACAGTTTGAAACCACGTCCAATGCTCCTAGCCTTACTCCCCATCCACTTGGTCTCTTGTACACACAGTATGTCCACCTTTCTTCTCTCCATCATATCAGCCAACTCTCGCCCTTTGCCAGTCATCGTCCCAACATTCAGAGTTCCAACTCTCACCTGCACACTTCTACCCTTCCCCCTCTCCCACTGCCTCCGGACTCGCCTTCCCCATCTCCTTCTCCTTCCCCCAGCAGTAGCACAATTTCCACTGGTACCCTGCTGACCACCTGTACCGGTGGCGGTCGTTTGTAACCCAGGCCTCGACCGATCCGGGATGGAAATTCGTTTTGTTGTCCGCATAATGATATGGCATAGGTTTTTACGCCGGATGCCCTTCCTGACGCAACCCTGGTCGCCTGTTACGACACACAGGGATATGGTATACCTATTCGAACCGGGGCATACACCGGGCCCAGTACAACTGGTCCTCATTTCTCCGACCTCGGAAGGATGGCAGGCTGAGTCAACCCCCTGGTGTTTTCTACTTGGTGTGTATATATATATATATATATATATATATATATATATATATATATATATATATATATATATATATATATACATACATACACATATACATTTATATATATATATATATATATATATATATATATATATATATATATACATATATTAATTCAGTGTCCCAACGGGGCTTGAACTCAGGACCTTTTGGGTCCCAAGCCACTGTCCTAACCACTGCGCCAACACCAGGCTTATGTGGTTGTCTAAACCATTTTGGCAAAAGATAGGTATGTTACCTTGTACTGGCTATTCTACTGGACAAAAAGGATCGCATCAAATAAAAAGAAGAAAAGGAAGAAGCGCTGAGGAAGTACTGACCAACACTGATTCATAAATGACAAAAAGATATTCTTTTATTCTGTTGCAAGTTGCGTCACCTGATCAAGACCGAGCTATT